>NC_041224.1:2572288-2602995 GCF_002837175.3 Physeter macrocephalus | reverse complement strand
CGGGAATCTCTCCGCCGTGCCCTCCGCACCCCTGTGGCTGCGCTCTCCTCCGCGGCGCCAAAGCTCCCCCCCCTCCGCCACCCGCAGTCTCCGCCCTTGAAGGGGCTTCTAGTGTGTGGAAACCTTTCCTCCTTCACAGCTCCCTCCCAGTGGTGCAGGTCCCGTCCCTATTCTTTGTCTCTGTTTTTTCTTTTTTCTTTTGCCCTACCCAGGACGTAGGGAGTTACTTGCCTTTTGGGAGGTCTGAGGTCTCCTGCCAGCGATCAGTGGGTGTTCTATAGGAGTTGTTCCACGTGTAGATGTATTTCTGATGTATCTGTGGGGAGGAAGGTGATCTCCACGTCTTACTCCTCCGCCATCTTGCAGCTCCTCCTTAACTTACATTTTTAACATGGTAGTTGCTGCCTAAAAGTCATAGAGATGTTTTACTGATTTTCAGGGGAGGTGGGTAGGGAGGATTTATTTTCAAATATTGTTGAAGTATAAGAACCAAGGACTTTCTTTTATCATCTAGTTATAATAAGACTCCGTTTGAAATCTAGTACTTCTCATACTGATTGCCTTTACTACACTGATGATTCATGACAGCAGGAACTGCTCAAGCACAGGCTTAACTTATTACTGCTCGGGGAGAAACACTTCCACGTGTGGACTCAGGAGCCCTGCACTAGGAGGAAAATAGGCTAATCTGATCATCAACTATGGAGCCGTCCTAAAACTGTGTAAACAGTGACAGAGGTGTTCCTCAAAGTCTGCCAGATGTGAGGCAGCATTTTTGTGAAGTATGTGAACATTCACTCAAATTCAAAGCCTTCATTCAGCCTGAGGAATTTGTCCTGAGCGGATGTATGTCTCATCCTTTGCCAGCCAGCGCCCAGAGTAATATTCTGCAAAATTAAATATTTTGGCTAATGGTGTTGTTCCTTAGCTACTGAAAATATATTTTCTAATAAAGGAAAATGTCAAGTCATGTCGAGTAACATTTTATGCCATTGAGCCATTAAACTCTTGAGTTGTATAATAAAACTCCCAAACTCCTTCACCGTAACTTGCATTATTCTGCGTTAACCATCATACTGTACAAGTGCTGAGAGCTGCCCTTTGTCTTTTCCTTATAGATAAAATATTTATTGTATCGGCTCTTAACATTTTGTTTCAAATTTTGCCTTGGCAGTATTCAGTTTATTTTTAACCATCTTTCAGGAAGAAACTATCAAACATCATTGTGATGTGAGGACAGTATAAGAAGGAGAAGCACAGTTATATTTTTATCACAGGAAGGTATTGTAAATAACTTCACCCTCATGAGTCAGAGATGTCCTCAATGAAGAGCTTGCAGTTGTGGAAGTATGAAATGTCTGTAATGCCCACAAAGATATCCATTTTGAACAACAGTGAGAGAAAGTAGGCTAATGAAGGATTATAGAAAAAATTTTAGCCAATAACACTTATTTTGCACTGACTACATGCCAGGCCCTGTGTTAGTATTCTTCTGACTTGAAAATATCTCCTCTTCCTAACAATCCTCTGAGATAAGTGCCACTATTATTTCCAGTTTACAGTTGCGAGCTCTGAGGCACAGATAAATTTAAGTAATCAAGAGTTATGGGCAAAAATTGTGGGGTAAGAAGAACAGGTTTTGTTTTGAGATCACAGCATTCTTGTATCTTGAGATGCTCCATTGGCTTTATTAGGAAGCACGTATGAAGAAGTTTTTTAAATGATTGCTATCTATTTGGATATTCTTCCTTTTCAAGTTAATGAGGTTGGCTTGCAAAGTTTGTTGAAGTCCTCTAGGACAGGAATTTTCAAACTTTGTTCCTTGGTCCCCTGAGGGTCCTTGAGATTCTTTTATGGTGTCTGCCGGGTCAAAATTCTTTCCATCACAATACTAAGATTATTATTTGCAATTTTCACTGTGTTACATTTGCACTGATAGGGCAAACACAATGGTGAGTAAAACTGTTGGTCCCTTAGCACAAATCAAAGCAGTGGCTCCAAAGGGTACTAGTGGTCATTGTATTCATCACCACCAAATAGTCGCAATAAAAGAATAAATTTTTAAAAAGTAGCTTCACTTAAATTGTCTTTGCTGAAGTGGCAGAAATTAGTAAACCTATTGTCTTGACCCTTGAGTACACGTTTTTAATATTCTATGGGAAGTACATGTAAATCAGGTCTGTTACATATCAAAGTACGGTGTTTATTTCCAGGGAGAGTACTTGTGCAATTATTTAGGTTGTGGGCTGACCTAGCTACTTTTTCATGGAATACTATTTTTATCTGAAAGAATGCTTGGTAGACAAATCATGGTTATTCAGACTTGGTTACACATTTTCTCAAAAATGAACAAAGTGTGCCTGTCTCTTCAAGGAAAATTACCGACATTACTTGTCATCAATGATGAAATGCAGGTTTTAAAGCAAAACCCAGAATTTTGGAAAACATATCCACCACAGTGAACTGAAATCTTCCTAAGACTTTAAGACTTTTCTATGAAACTGTGATCTCATTGATGCATCTGATTTTTAGATATTGTATAATAATGACTGTAAATGACCAATGCATGATTTTATGAAATCATACATGAGTAAAAGCCATTCAAAATACAAGGTAGATCAATGGATTTTAGTGCAACAGAATATGAAAAGTTTATTGATAATATTTCAGATTCTACATTGCAAGTAATCTTTAAGAAATTACTGCCAGTTGAGTTTGAGTAGAATAGTAGGAGAATATCCATAATTCTTTGAGAAGGCTATTAGAATACTTTTCCCTTTTCAATCTACATATCTGTATGAGGCTGGATTTTCTTATACTTATGAAGTATCAGCTAAAATAACATTCCAGGAGAGTGAACATAGATGTAAATATGAGAATCCAGTTTTCTTCTGTGAATCCAGATGTTAGAGATTTGCAAAAATGTGAAACAACGCCACTCTTTTTACTAAATTTTTTGTTTTGAAGCAGTTATTTTTATAAAAATGTTTAATTTCTGATACATTAAATATCAATAAATATAATGCACATAACAAAAGATCTTTAGGGTGTCCTTAATTTTTGAGGGTGTAAAGGAGTCCAGAACCAAACATCTGCAAACCTCTGCTCTTGGGGAAACAAAGCCCCACAGGAGAGAGGAGTTTATCTGCCCCCAGAGACTGTTAGAGGGAAGACATTCGTGTGGGATGTTAATGAAATGAAGGTAATAACATGACACAACAGGGCGGATCAGGGCCAGCCAGCAAAATGGATGAGATTGTCTACGTTTTACTTTAGTTTAGTAAGGAAACTTTTCCTAAAGTGATTTTTAAAGCAATAGTACTAGCTTGTTCTCTCTCTAAAGACATTTTGTTTTTATAAAATTACAGCCTGGAAAACACACTATGTGTTTAGTCTGAGTAGGTAGCCTGAGTTGTTTGTTAAATACCAGATCTCAGATTTGTGGCTATTCCTCAAAAATAACTACATGACACCGGCAATTAAATTTATGTATCATTTTGATTATTTATACTTCAGTGAATCAAAGGAAGTAAATAATGGGCTGCAGCCTAGCACTTCCATCAGCATCTCACCGGCAAGCCCTTTAGATTCCCTCCATTATGAAGCTGGGTACAACACATAATCTTCCCATTAAACAGTCTGGAGGGAACCATCATCCATGCCGGCTTCCATCCTGGCATCCTCCCATTTCTAGAGTTGGGCGTTCCTGCGTTGCAGACATGCCCTTTGAACCGTGGGGGGCAGGCATGTTTAGTCTCAGCTATTTTCACATTTCTCCTTCCTTTTACTTAGGACACTGTTGATCATTCAGAATTAGAGTTTCTTCTTGTCCTGTTTCTCAGAGCACCACAGTACTGGACCCATATAATAGTGCACTGCACTGGGCAGACAGCCGACGGCCTCTCTACGAGAGTCTACTGGTTAGGTGGGTTCTCTCTCTTGCACAGGTGCCCCTGCTCCAGCTGTTTAGACTTTTCTTCATGGGATGAACGTGTCTTTAATTCATTCATTTTGGGGGGGGGCGGGGTACGCGGGCCTCTCACTGCTGTGGCCTCTCCCGTTGCAGAGCACAGGCTCCAGACGCGCAGGCTCAGCGGCCATGGCTCACGGGCCCAGCCGCTCCGCGGCATGTGGGATCTTCCCGGACCGGGGCACCAACCCGCGTCCCCTGCATCGGCAGGCGGGCTCTCAACCACTGCGCCACCAGGGAAGCCCTAATTCATTCTTGCTGAATAAACAGGGTGAGTAGCTTCCATCTTCCCTCCGAAGACAATCTGCAGTGACAGGGAACTGTGCATTAGCTGGGAGAGTGACCTAAATCCTTCTGAGGATGCCACGCGGAACACTTGGTGACTCCTAGGTTGACTCTGCCCATTCAATGCAAAGTAGCTGAGTGATGGTGGAGGGAAACATCTAAAGCAGCTGCGGGTGACCGGAACCCTCCTCAGCCTCCTCCTCTGAAAGGCAGAAGTGGGGGAACTCGGCTTTTCTCGGTACAGAAGAGCTAACCAACCCCCCTCATGACATGCCACACAATCAGCTTCCACTGCACTGCTGCTGGTCACACATGAAAACAAAAAAGTAAATTGCATTTTGAAGCAGACTTTATGGGAACAATCAGGTATTGAATATTTTGCAAAATCTCTGAGTAATTGGCTTGAACTAACAGAGGTAATCTAGTGGGGCTTGGAAACTGCAAATCAGACCAAGAAATAAGGTAGGATTAAGAAAGGAGTTAGAGTGCAAACTTGAAAAAAAGTGGTTTTTAATCTCTCTATAGAGCTTTGTCATCAAATAGCAGTAAAAACCTCATTGATATATTGAAAAAAATATGTTTACTATCACTGGAAACTCTGTTCAACTAGGAATGGCTGACTGCCTGGTGCTCTGTGTTGAGAAGGATTCTGAGGCTGAGTCTGGATCAGAGGGAAAGAATATTTTACCTGAATAACAGCTGTAATCATTATACTAACTGTATTTTATTCTCCCTTTATTTTGTGCTGGGTATTATTATCCCTGTTTTATTCATGAACTGAGTGCAGATATGTTAAATACCTTGGGAGAAATACATGAGTGCAGATAGGTTAAATACCTTGGGAGAAATACATGGTGGATCTGAGATTCAAATACTAAATCCCTCTGTAAGACTACTAGCTACTGTGATACTGTGGACAAACTACTACTTCTCCATTTTCTCATTTCTGAAAAGCTTTGGCCTGCATTGCCTTCTAAACTCCCTTTAACTCAGATGGACTTTAGTTTCTGAACAGTCCATTTAAATACCTCACACCCCAGCAGTCTTGCCTTCCTTTCAACCCCTGGAATATTTATCATAATTTGACCACTCAGTGCTGTGCTAGGAACTGCACTGCTGAGTATCCTTTTATGTTTTAGATCCTGATTCTCCAAATGCATGGGACGTGCTGTTGAAGAGGGATGATTCCCTGCATCGCCCCCCTTCCCCCAGTAACTAGCATGGTACCTGGCACATGGTAAATGTTTAATAATTGTTGGTTGGTTGGTTTTGTGATATGACCCAGACCACCACACTGCGTCCTAGTTGACTAGGCTGAACCTAGTATTTGCAACAGACCGAGGGGCAAACAGCTGGTTGTTTCCGAGTCAGTCCTCCCCAGGGATCTAGATTCATGATCTAGAACTGAAGGTGCTCTCTACCGCGCAGTCCATGCTGCCTTCCCTTCTGTCATGAATGCCTGTTTATCTTCTTGCCTCCATCAACAGCATCTATTTATCTAGCAGTCTGACTTAAGACAATCTGTGCATATACTCAATGAAGTCTTTCTTTCAGTATTAATTTTCTGTGGAGGGTAAAATGCTGTCTTGTTTTTCCAGTTCTCCTCCTAAGTGTGATGATTTAGATGTTCCTGCTGTTAACTGGCAGCTTTTCCATTTCCTTCTAGCATCCAGGGCCCCAGATTTTTCCACAGAAGCCACTAATGAGCTTCTTGCTTTTCAGGCCCCCAGTTCATTAATAACACAGAATTTCAGCAACGTCTGACGTTCCAGACCTTATCTTTTCCCTTTCCTTCCACGAGAAAACAAACAAGCCACACAAAGGAAAAGTTTTATTTGCTGCAGTTGCTGACTCAATCCTGTCTGCTTTAAGATCTTAAAACAGAATTTATGCAAAAAGCTCAGATTCTGCTTTGCAGTTAGGCTGAAGGCTTACATATTTGACCCCAACTTTCCAAATGAGTCCGCTTCCCTATTTTTTTTTTTTTTTTGGTCTCTCTCTCCCCACGTTCAGTCTTTTTCAGTGGTGCTTCATGCTTCTAAGTGTGCTTTTTCCTTCTTCCTAATTGATATTGACTGGGTTTCCGAGTATATGGGGAACAATTCTAGGGACTGTGTGATGGGATGTAGGAATACGTTCCTGCCCCATCCCTTCTCCTGGGCTCTCTATTATGCCATTCATGCTCCCCGCCTGCTGGGCCCTTACACAACTTTGTCTCATTCAGGCAGCGCCAAAGAACATCAATGCCCTTTTGTCCTACTTCCCTTAGAGCCTTGCAGGGGCCCAGAGCAGAACAGAGCTGTCAGCAGCACGAATGCCATTCCTGTCAAACCTGCTGTTCCTCGTGTCCTCTGATGAACCAGCAGCCTTTGCAGCTGGGTCTTCTCAGAGCATTTTTCTGCATGTAAGGCCTGACGTCTCTCCTCAAGTCTGGTCTTTGTGCTTGTTAGCGAGGCTGGGCTGAGCAGAGGACCAGGCCTGCACCCCTCGGTGGATAACTCAGCTTGTTGGTCAAGTCACCTTCAGGCTCTCACATATTCCACCTTAGCCATGACTATGGTGCCGTTTTGCTGACTTCCTGATGTCTTTTTCTTTTTTTTTTTTTTTTTTTTTTGCTTTTATGTCAGGGCTCACAAATTCCTGTACCTTAAAAATATACAGACCTAGAGATAGTCATACTGACTGAAGTAAGTGAGACAGAGAAAGACCAATATCATATGATACTGGTTATATGTGGAACCTAAAAAAATGGTAAAAATGAACTTATCTACAAAACAGAGATAGAGTCACAGAGGTAGAAAACAAACTTATAGTTACCCGGGGGGAAAGAGGGGGAGGGATACATTGGGAGACTGGGATCGACATATACACACTACTATATATGAAATAGATACCTAATAAGGATCTACTGTATAACACAGGGAACTCTACTCAATACTCTGGAATGACCTATACAGAAAAAGATTCTTAAAAAGAGTGGATATATGTATATGTATAACTGATTCACTTTGCTGTACAGCAGAAACTAACACAACATTGTAAATAACTCTACTCCAATAAAAATTTAAAAAAATACAGAGAGATAATTGCAATATTTATATATATTTCTGCATCTTCCAAACATGCGTAAGTCCTCATATCCACGTCCACAAGCACATGTTGAGCCTGCCCAGTGCATGAAGGATGTTTTATTTTCTCTTTGAAAAATTCTAAATTTCATCTCTTGTGAAATTGTCTTGAGCTTCAGACTCAAGTCCAACGTGCGTGAGTCATACAGATTAGAGAGATCTGTTCCCTGAATCTGTGAGGTAACACCAAGCTTTTCCTAGCCTTCCTGGACATCTCCCCATCTCACCAACTGTAGGAGTTAGAAGTGATAGCTTTTCCTATCATTACATTAATTATGTAGGGTGGAGGCATCATTTACAAGCTTTCTTTTAAAGGACAGAAAACTAGAGATTACAATTCTTTTATGTTTGGGAGGCACTCAGCACTGCTCCACTTACAGTTTACAGATTTTTTTTGTTTTTTCCTTCTAAATATTCCATTCCTGAATTTTGGAAACTTGGAAGTTTGAGTTAACTCAGAATTCAGTAATGGAGATTAATCCTTATCTGAGATTTCAGAGAGGGAACTTTTTCTTTTCTTATCATTGAAGGATGTTCAAGAATTGTTCCTTGCCTTTATTTTTCTAAACAGTTATAGGAAGTTCATCTCATTGTGCTGAATACAATAGTCTTCAAGATTTCACAGCACAAACATACAGCTTTCTTACCTGGTAGGTATCATCTAATAATATACTACAGAGAGATGGGCACCTTCCCCAAGGCCTCCCCGCTCCTTGAACTTCTGTGAACTCACCTGCTGGGCCCCTGGAGTCTCTAACCCCATCTCCAACTTGACTTGAGCTGCCTTTTCAACCCATTGTTTAGGATCTATTGAGCCCTTACTATGTGTCAGACCTGTCCTGGGGCCAAAAAGATAACTAAGAAATGGCTCTGCTCCAGTTCAACTCAGGTTATGGGGTAATGTGGGGAAGGAGGGTGTGGGGAGAGGTGACACGTGCACAGTTAATTACAATATAATGTGCTTAATTCTCTACGGGGAAAGAAAACAATTTAGTGGGACACCCCATGAAAGTTCTAACTCTGCTTAGGGGTATCTGTTGGAAAAAAGGCTTCATGAAGGACATCTGAGTTGGTTTCGAAGAATGGGTAACAGCTCACCACAACCCGGAGAGGAGAGGGGCATTTCAGATGGGGAAGGTGACAATTCATTGAAATGCTTATTGGCCATGAGGGGGTGAACATATGGGATGAACAACAAGGTGCTACTGTAGAGCACAGGGAAGTATATTCAATATCCTGGGATAAACTGTAATGGAAAAGAATAGGAAAAAGAATGTATGTATATGTATAACTGAATCGCTTTGCTGTCCAGCAGAAATTAACACAACACTGTAAATCACCTATAATTCAGTAAAATAAATGTTAAAAGAATAATAAAAATTTTTTAAAAAGTTGATATGGTTAGAGGGTAAGATATATGACTGCAGAGCCTAAAATATTTGACTAGCTTCCCACTGTCATGCAAATAATGATAGATTATTCTCCTTTACTGAATGTACAGGCACAGCTTGGCGATTGGTAAGAATGGATACACTCTTGTCCTTGTCACTCTTTTGCTCAGTACCAACCATTTCAAAATAGTTAAGAAGGTCATTATGCTAGACGCAGAAGTAGAGAATGGACTTGAAGACACAGAGAGCGGGAAGGGTAAGCTGGGACGAAGTGAGAGTGGCATGGACATATATACACTACCAAATGTAAAATAGATAGCTAGTGGGAAGCATCACGCAGGGAGATCAGCTCGGTGCTTTGTGACCACCTAGAGGGGTGGGATAGGGAGGGTGGGAGGGAGATGAAAGAGGGAGGAGATATGGGGATGTATGAATACATATAGCTGATGCACTTTGTTATAAAGAAGACACTAACACAGCATTGTAGAGCAATTATACTCCAATAAAGATGTTAAAAAAAAAAAGAAGAATGTCAGTTAACCAAGGTTCCCCTTCTCAAACGTGGACTCTGGCTAATCTCCTCCTTGAGGTTTTTATCCTGATGTAGATAACCCTGGGCCTTTCTCTTACTTGTCCTCAGTGGCTGAGAAATCAGATTATCAGCATCTCCCCTATTTGTATCAGCCCCTTGCCTCACTGTCAGGAATTACTATTTGCTAGTTTCCAGATACAGTTGGTTGTGTGTCCGTTTTGAATACCAATTTAGAGATTCATAATTTATTTTACTTCTGAAAAGAAAAGGTACTTTTTAGCAAAAACTGACCGTTGATACATATTTCCCCATTTCCTTGAAGATTACACTTTTACAAGTCACCTAACCAGTCACTGAATGAGTGACCATGAGAGGCCAGGGCCTGGGAGAGAAGCCTCATGTGGCTTTTAAGGCCACCTGGCTGCTCTACCTGCTAAGGCATAGGGTCTTAATAGGAAAGGGGACACTGACAATCGCTCTGCAAAATCACATCCCTTCCCCTGGCAACACAGAGACTAAAGATTCAGTTTGCCCATTTTGTTTTGTATTTATTCCATGCCCGACATTTCAAAAAAATACATGAGTATTGCTGGGGTATATAATGTGTTCGTGGAATTACAAACAGAGAGAAGGGGAGGTGAAAAACAAAGGGAGAGAAGATGGGAAAGAAGAAGGACAATGAAAGAGGGGTGGGGGGTGAGGTGAGGTCAGAGTTCTCTCGGGGTCTAGACACAGGTGCCATGGTATTTCATATTAAATATCTGTGGCTGGGAGAAGACAGACGATCTAGAGGGAAAGAGCCAGGGAGGACTGGAGTAGGAATCCTTTCTGCTGAAAGCAGGGTGCAGCACTTGTGCAAATTTCCCTTGGGACTGTAGCCTTGTCTTTCATGAACTTCTCACTCCTGTTATTTCCAGTTCCGGACCAGCTGATCAGAGAATACTGGAATTTCCAGCTCTCTAGGCACTAATTTCAGGGGCTAAAACAGCAACCCCTCTGCAGCTCCTACCACAGCCATCACTGCCCTGCTGGGCTGTGGGGCTATGCCAGCCCAGGCACTCTTGCCCAGGAAATGGAAGGTGGCATTTAAGTGGCACTTAAGATGTTCCTAACCGATCCTAAAGACTCTGAATGAGGCCAATTCTAAATTAAGCTTTCTTGGGTAAATGAATAAGGACTCAAGAAACCTCAGATTGGAAAAAAAAAAAAAGAAACGAGAAGTCGTACCTCCAAATATATTCCTGTTAACCCCCAGTTTTGACAGGTATTAATATGATTCAGTGTTTCTATGACTTATTTTTGTGCTCTAGGTATTTTCAGTGTTAAGGTTTTAAAATATACCTCAATCAAATCCCAATATTTAAAATACACAAATGATGATATCACAGAAATGGAAGAGATCTTTTTTTTTTTAACTTACAAGGAAACTGAGGTTCAGGAAACACAAGTGCCTGATCAGAGTCTCACAGCTGACAAAGGAGAATGAAAAACCAAACCTCCTGGTCTAGAATAAAATGTGCTTTTCTTTATAAAAATCACATTGAATCTGTTTTCTGGGATATATAACAGAAGGATTGAAAAATGAGTTTATTTTTGTGTCCTAGTATTTTTTCAGTGCTCCGTAAAGTAATTTTGGAGGGGCTACTTGCAGTCTTTTATACTGTTCATTTCAAGGGGAATTGCTTGGCGTTGCTCCGTGAGCTTACCCAGGATCAGTGCTATGAAAGCAAGCTCATAGAAGTCTATGGGTTCAATGCTCTGTCTTGACCTCCGAGCAATTACCTTCCCTGAACAAAATGCACACGTAGGGATTCCAGTGCCCTGCCGTTCTGGAAACGGTCAACGTTGGCCTCAGAACTCATCCCCAGATTTCCACCGTGTGCTCTGAGCCTCGGCACCGGGTCACTGTGCTGAAGCTGCGCGCTGAAGCCAAGTGGCATTCGAACCACCAGGCTGAAGGCTTGTGCACCAGGGGCCATGGCCAGGCTTTCAAATGTGACTCACCTGCGGGTAGAAATGTGTCTGTGTGGGGTACTGGAAAGAATGCTTGTTTGGGTTGGGCACACTAAATTCAAGTCCCAGCTCAGCCTCCCAGCAGGTGGTCCAGAATAAAGCCTGTAAGCTCCCGAGCATTTGCCACTCAGCTATATGGTACCTCTGTTTTGCTTACATAGGGAGCTGTTCCAACCAGCAAATGAGGCAACATTAGAGTATCTGTAAACTGACGGGTTAAAAAGATGTAGGTTACTCTCCATGTTGATCATTCCTAATATATAGATGGTTTCAAAACAGTTAAGCCTTTGTTGGACTGTATGTGGTCATGTGTCTCCTAATAGGTCTTGTATGCTAAGAATTAAAGCCAAAGTCTATTGACACACATGACGCTACAGAGGAAGATATTCTGCTTTGTTTTGTGCCTTTCAGATTAAATATATCCTCAATATTGTGCATTGACATAACAAACCGGGGAAAATGTGCCAATTAACTGTGGGTTCTTGGGATGTATTCACATTCTGTACATTATTATTTCAAAAAGTCTTTTCCTGGGGTTTGCCTGATGGCGCAATGGTTAAGAATCTGCCAGCCAATGCAGGGGACACAGATTCGAGCCCTGGTGGGGGAAGATCGCACATGCCGCGGAGCAACTAAGCCCGTGAGCCACAACTGCTGAATCTGCGCTCTAGAGCCCACGTGCCTAAGAGCCCACGCTCCACAACAAGAGAAGCCACTGCAATGAGAAGCCCGCGCACTGCAACGAAGAGTAGCCCCCGCTCACCGCAACTAGAGAAAGCCCGCGGGCAGCAAGGAAGACCCAACGCAGCCAAAAATAAATACATAAATTTATTTTTTTTTAAAAAGTCTTTTCTTTCTGGACCCATTCTCTGTACTAGATCTTCATTTGTAAGCAAGTTCCATAACATTACCTTTCAAAAGTAAAGGTAAAGAAGTATTTCCTTCTTCTGGAGTTTTGTTTTTGTTTTGTTTTTCCCAGTAAATTTGCTCCATTACCTGGATACATTCTGTCAAGCGTTTTCAATAAATTCAGTCATTCATTCAGCTAATACTTATAACCTACTGTGTACCGCCACTGCTCTGAGGATGGATCAATGAACAAAACACACAAAATTTCTTGCCATCATGATCATCATATTTTGCCTATATATGATATTTCTAGATATCTCAGTTTATACTATAGAATCTTCTATGCATTCAAGTGACCAGGCTGTGATGGTCAATGCTCTGTCCTACTGGTCTACCTCTTCTTCCATCCTGGAACTCTGGGGTTCTTAGCTCTACTCTGCTTCTTTTCTCTCCCCTAAATCAGCTTTTGACCTTTATTCCAGGTAAAAACTATTAGATAATCCATTTTTGAATGATGGACGCCAAACATGGACAGTTCCAATGTAAATATTTATCTATGAGGATTCATTACTTTCCACTCTGACTGTTGTACTACTGCTTAGCCCCAGAGCATGGCTTAAAGTCTTAATCCTCCTAGGTCACTTGGCATTTCTGGATAAAGTTTCATAACTTTTGTTAACTTTGTCCATTGTGCATTCAGGTTTCCTAACATTAGTTGGACCCTAACTGAGCAGAACAAAATCCATGTTCATCTTTGTTGACACCGTAATGGTCTCTCCACCACCACTATTTGAAATTTTAGTCTTACCGACATGCACTTCTTTTATTCTTAATCCAACCATATATTTGCCCTCAGTCAGGGGCCTTGCCTTCCACGACTTCTCATCCCCTGTCCAGTCTTACTCTTCTGCAAACATTTGGCCACACTGCATCTGAAGGAATATTTCTGAACCCCAAGTCCATTTGTGGCAATCTTCTCTCCTAATGGCTCCTCCTCATTATCATGAACAATTTACTCTTTAGCAGTTTCCCAAGTACCTCATATTGTTTCACTATTGCGAGCCCCTGAACATTCTTGTCCCTCTGCTGAGAATGTCCCCTCTGCTTCATCACTTGAAACCTACTTGGCTTTCAAAATTTTGATTAAACTTTACCACCATCAATGCAGAAGCCACATGGACTTCTCCCTTACTCCCGAACCTGATGTGGATGTCCCTTCTCTATATTCCTATCCAGTCCCATATGTTTCGCTCTCATAGCATGTACCTACCAGTCCATACATGTCGATTTATTAGGATGTATTCCCCCAAAACTGTAACTTCCTCGAGCACAAGAACCATATCTATTACCTTTAGTCCCTGTGTATATTACAGCCTGGTGCAGGGTATGAGCTCAGTAAATTTGTTAAAAAGATGGTTAATTAGGAAATAGGAAGTATTCCTTCAGAAAATACCCATTGCTCCATTTTGGAACTTCACAGTGTGAGGACTATATTTCCAAAGAACAATGGAAATAATTATAGGACTGTGAGGAAAGAAAAGCAAAGACATTGAGATTAGTTATTATTACTGGGGATATAGAGAGATGATCCTATAGCATCTATGATTATTATTAAATGCTTTTATCACACTGGTATCAAATGTAAACTGTAAACTACATGAGAGTGATACACATCTGTTTTGTCCACATTGATCTCTCCAGCACTTAGCACATGTTAGGCATTAAATAAATATTTGTTGAACTTTGTTGAATGAGCAAAGTAGCAGGCATTCAAGTTAGATGGACTATGTCCTGCTAACACTGACAGAAATTAAAATGTGTTTCTAGAAAAATGCTTTGTATTGATATTGGGGAAAGTCTTTCTGTATTATCTGTTAACCCTTTGTGTGTTGCCATCTTTCCTGTCGACCTCTGGGTTGTTGTTGTTTTTAAACTATATTTGTGGTGTTTTTGCTTTATAAAGGCTTTTTAATGTTTATTTTTATATAGTCAAACCTTTCATTCTTTTGAGTTACCGTTTCTATGTTTTCACATTATGCTTATGAAGGCTTTCCTCACCCCAGAATTGGGAAAAGATTCCTCTATACTGTATTTTATGGCTTTATCTATCTATGTTAAGATCTTTAATCCATATGGAATTGATATTTGCATACAATGTATCTTGATTTAATGATTAGTGTACATACTCTGTTGTATATTACAATCTTTTTACCTTTATACTTTTCAATTTTGCCCTGGTTTAATTCTAAAGGACAGGGGATAGCTATTCAAATTATCTTATTCATAAAATCATCCCAGGGTAGTGAGTCTTTCAACTGGCCTCCTGCATTCAGCATCTCTCCATTGGTCTCCTGTGATAGATTTCCTGTTGGTCTTCTCACAACCTTCTCTGCCCCACTTCCTTCTCTACCCAGCAATCACTGGGATATTTTTTAAACACTAGAATGAAATATCTATACCACAAGATATTTGTGTCTATTTTGTTTACTGTTGTATCTCCAATGCTTAGAACAGAGACTGACACATAGTAGGCGCTTAATGAATACATATTGATGCAAACATAAATATCAATAGAATCATGCTGCTTCCCTGCTTAAAACTCAAGGGCTTCCCATTTCTATCATAATAAAATTCAAACTCCTCTCAGTACAGACACACTGAGTTCTTCTCTTCCTCAAGACCCCACGCTGTTCCTACTTCAAGAACCTTCTTTTCTACTGGACAGCTGCTTGAATGTGACTGCCTCAGGGGACGCTTTCCCGACTCCACTATTGAGAGTACAGATACCTTAAGTTTCTTTACTTGTTTCTAAATCATGTAACTTTGTGACTCATAATCTTTTATAACTCTGTTTGCTTTATTTTTATTTTCTTTCTCCTGGACCAGAATGTAAGCTCTATGAGAGTCTGCATGTTGTCTAGGTTTTTTTCTGATGTGACTCGAGTACCCAACATAATGCCTGGGGCTCGGTAGGCACCCAATAAATATTTGCTAAAAAAAATTTTTCAAGACATTTTTATGGCAACCGTTATAATGCCAGTGTTGAGGTTCTAGCTAATTAGCTTAACAATTTAAAGGAAGTAACTCATTGGTAAACAAGACATCATGATAACCAACAAGAACATACTGTATAGTACAGGGAACTATATTCAATATATTGTAATAACCGATAATGTAAAAGAATCTGAAAAAGGATAGATATATATGTATAACTGAATCACTTTGCTATACACCTGAAACTAACACAACATTGTAGATCAAGTATACTTCAGTTTAACAAAAAATAATAAAAGAAAAAATAAAATAAATCCTCTCCTCCTGAAAAAACTCTCTATAAAACTTTCTTCATAAAAAAAAAACCATCATGAGATCATGACATTATTAATGTCTACAACTTTAATCATGCATGCTTGAATGTAAAAACAACTACAACAAAGCAATTTATGCTCAAGGAGATTGAGCGTAACCTGGTCATTTTATTCAAATTACTTAAGTATCAATAGACGAATTTATACAAAGAGGCATAATTGGAAAAACAATAAAGAACATTTGTGCACTAACACATAATTATATCAAAGTTATAGAAAGTGAGTAGTAAAGACATATCACAAACAGGGTATTAGAGGTATCACATAATTAAAGATGGAATGTTAGAGGAGATGTGTGATCTCTTTGGAAGGACAGAAGAAAGGAAAGGACAGAAAAAACCTACACTATCATAGAAACTGAAAAAAATAAAGAAACTGAATATCATTGGTAATGAGGTTATAAAAAGTTGATGTCACCACCCTCCAAATCCGTAAGTATCACTTAAGTATATGTTGGTACTAAGAATAGCGTTAGGGATGTTGGGATACTAAAAGGTCCAGCTGAAGGTGTAAAGTGAAAACCTCTTGACAACTGAGAAAAAAGGAACAATTACGAAAAAACAAAACTGTTTAAACACTAGATTGAACATGAGTTTAAAAGATAAAAAATAGTATAAAAGAGGAGGGACTTCCCTTGTGGTCCAGTGGTTAAGAATCTGCTTTCCAATGCAGGGGATGTGTGTTCGATCCCTGGTCGGGGAACTAAGATCCCACATGCTGCGGGGCAACTAAGCTCATGCGCCACAACTACTGAGCCCGGGCACCACAACTAGAGAGCCCTGGCACTGCAACTAGAGAGAAGCCCACGTGCCACAAAGAAGAGCCTGCGCCTTGCAACAAAATATCCTGCATGCCGCAACTAAGACCCAATGCAGACAAATAAATAAATAAATATTTAAAAAATAATATAAAAGAGGAGAATTGGAGAAATAAAAAAAGCAAAATAAGAGGATAGAAGAATATGAAAAATAATAGAAAATAAAAAATATGCAAAAGCGGGGAAGAAATCTGGTAAAAAATCATGCAAAATTATAACTATCTTGGAAATTGAAAATAATAATGCATTATAAAGAACACAATAGCCAAATCATATAAAGTCATGATGATTGACTGGTGGCAATGTTTCCTTTTCTGCTGGTATGTGTCAGCCCTCAATATCTTTAAAAGGCTGTTTTCTTGACCCAAATTGAAAATCATCATACCAGCCTAGAAAAATAAATGTCTTCTTTTTCTAGAAAGGCCTTTATTTAAGATATTTTCTCTCTCCATCTGCTATCAGAAGGTAAAAATACAAATCAATATTTCAGTCAATCAACTAACACATTTTCATTGAGCATTTACTATGCTTGGTGTTTGGGATTGTAGGAATAAGTTTGGGGCTCTGGCAGTTAAAATCTAATTGAGGAATTCAGAAATAATCACATGAATTAATTCATGAAAAAAGCCATATTATATCTAAACTCAACTCATTTGACTATGCAGAATTTATTATATAAGATACAAAGATGAATAGGGCACCATTACCACCATTCACAAAACAAAGATGGCTCCCAGATTTGAGCAGTGGGTTGGAATTTAGGGTTTAAATTCCAGATTTACTTCTCTTTAGCTTAGAAGCTATAGATAAGCTATATATAAACTAAGATAGGAGATAATGTCTACTCTACAGATTGTGGGAAAGACATTTAAGGCTCTCTAACTATTCATGTACTTCTTCACATTTCCAAGCTCCTTTGCAGTTATGCCTAGACACATGACAAATTCTGGCCAGTGGGCCAGAATTAAGAGTGATGTGTGTCACTTCCAGTCCAGAGAATTTGTGCCATCATTAGTAGTCCCCTGTCAGAGTGACCTAGAAGCTGAGAATGACCACCCTGGAAATTTACCTGACCTATGATGGATCAGAATAAATTTTGTGTTGTTAATTGTGCTGAGTTGTCCAGGTCTATTTGTCACAGCTGCAGAGCCTGTGCTGACTAATGAACAGGATTATCATGAGCTTCATATGAGATGATGCATGAAAACTTCTTAGTATAGTGCTCAGCAATAAATGAAAGTGATTATTATTTATAGGCCTTTCTAAATAAAATTAGTCATTAAAGGCTTTTTCCTGTTTGTTTTTTTTTGTAACAGAAATAAATCCCTTTTAGAAAGGAAACTTTGTAATGTGTTGGCAGAATGTTTCCAAAGCTACTTCATGCCTTTAGTTCCTCAAACTCTTTTCCCTAATTGAGTACACTTGATCTGTTGTGATAGGAGCGGCTACTTACTGAACTTGTACTTTTTGTAAACACAGTATATGTTTTTGGTCAGAGGTCTCTAAGGTTTTTATTTATGGATAATTCATTGCCCCAAACCAATAGTGAAAGCTAGTGATCTTTCAAACATGGAAACACCCTATAATTTTCTTCTGGCATTGCAACAACTTTGATGTTCATCTTTCTCTTTTCTGGCTGAACCTATATACACTTAAGTGCAGGATCACATTAAGAAAACGCTCAGACCACATGTAAACAACCCATGGCCAGACGATTCCTGAACCCTATGCCATGTCCAATTTTCAAAGGATGTAAGCTTCTGTGTTGTTTTCTCTACCATATATTTTTTCATAAAAGTCCTACTTACTACTTCATCATGAACCAATGTATTTGGGCATAAAGCCTAGACATGCTGTGATTTTAAAGAAGTCTATCCCTTCCTGACTACCCCACCCTTTTTTCTTTTGGAGAGAGATTTGGACATCTCTTGTGCCCTGGGACGTAGCTCTGTGGGTATATCTAGGCAGCACATCCCAATTAAAAAGATTTGGGGAAAAGATTTGAAAGGATATATTAAGGAATTAAATTTGCATAAGCAATAAATTTGACCCATCTGCAGATGCAAATCAGATGACCATAAGACGGAATGGAGAGAAGGGTAAAGGGGATTGAGATCAGTTCATTAAATTGGTCCATTTTATTTTTTCAGTAAATAAAGTTACCACAGAAAAGAAACTTTTTGTGAATGTATTTGATCAATCAGATGACTCCATAACATTCAGACACCAGTTGGTGGAAAAACAAACCCAAACTTCTGTGCATTTAGTCAGTGGGTTTTATAAACTAAATCAGGAACCTGTTTCCCTCAGCTTTTCCCTCATCTCTTTTCCCTCCGTAGTTAAAAGATGACTCACCAGGGCTGATTATACAGCTGACAAAAACAGCCCTGAGAAGCAGGATGAGTGGTGAGAGATGGGGGTGAATAGCACTCATTTAAATATGGCAGAAATGTCCCCATTTATAGCTCCTGTGCAGGAGAGTTCTCCCAGGTACATTTCAGAGCTCACAGGTAGGAAGCCCAGGACTAAGAGGCCACGTGGGACATTCTGTCAGAATGGGTAGGGCCACAGAGTCTACAGTGGACAGGCTCTGGTCCTTGCACATAGTGACCAGAAACTTGAATGAAGAAGACAGCTGCTGTGCTTACGGAAGGATGTAAGCCTGAGGCTGCAGAGAATGTCAGCATCACAAAACAGGCTGGCCAAATGGTTGAAGCAAACAAGATGAAGATTAACAGGGATAAATATAAAAGATGCAGCTGGGGGCGGTGGGGGCACGGAGAAGGAGAGGGAGGGAAATAGAACAGAATAAAATAAAGCTCTGATTGTATTTAAGATTATTATTCAAGAATATTCATACTCTCCACCTCTACATGAACTTAAAAAAATGGGTTTGGAGAAAGTCAAAATAAAAAATAAAAATGCCTCATAAATTCTGTAAAATGAAATTCAACTTCAGTCATAGTCAAAGAAATGCAAACTAAAGTAAGAAAAAGATACTATTTGTCACTTGTCAGATGGGCAAAGATAAACAGAATTTGGTCAGATGAACAAAGATAAACGGTTTGATAGAGGGAGGTCGGTTCTGTCGCGGGGCAAACGAGCACACTTAAATCCTATTACTATTGTGGCGAGCACTTGATAGAGCAATTTGGAAATTGTTACCAAAATTTAACATAAATATGTTCTTTAACCCAGCAGTTTCTAGCTGTACTTTCACATGTGTTCAGAGACACATACCCACAAACTCAAGCTTTCCAGCCTTCTGTGTAATTGTACAGTGGACACAAGTAATATCCTTCAATAAGAAGATAAATAGATTATCTGATGGAAAACCTGTAGTGGATTAAAAATACTATATGCTGATATAGAGTGATGGAATGTGGAATGATCTCCGAAATATTTTGTTAAATGAGAAAAGCAATTTGAAATGCTATAAATATAGTATTCTCTAATACTTAAGGAAAGAGAAAGGAAACTCAGGATTCAGGGGCAAATAAGAGCGTATTGTTGGGAAAAGAATGGGTATTTCTAAGCAGCTAGGATGGAGTAATTAACATGGGTGTGAAAGAGCATGGTTGTTTAGGAAATAGTGAATAGTCCACCTAGGATATATGCCAAAGCACCTACTTGCTAATTTTATATTATCGTTTCCTCCTCTTGAATACTGTTATATATGTCAGTGCAACAGTATGATATCCAAAAAAACAATTCCTGGTTACCTAGAGTAACACTAACTTTGTTAGGAATGATTCAGACAAACGCATTGGCAGGGCCTGATCACACCGAGAGCACCCTGGCTTTCAGTCATATAAGCCGCCTACTCCTCCCAGGGTAGAGAGACGAGCCTTTTGCTTAGAGTGTGAAATCAATTTTAACTATCTCTCACAGCAACCAGGGAATCAATGTCAACCTTATAAGTAAACAGGTACCTACATTGTTCAACTACCTACATCAGCAATTGGCAAAGGGGGCAAATGTTTACTCACCGTATGGTAAATATGGCAATTTGAGTTTCCTTCTGTAGGGTTTAATTCTGGGGGCCTTATTTGCCAGTGTGTGCATATTCACTTGTAGCTTTACACAGTTTTACTGTATTTATTCTAATTTGTAGATCCAAATGCTACAGAGCTGCTTGGATAAGGTCTATTTTAGAACTGTGATCTCAACTTCATAAGTCTCGTGGTGAAGCCAGGTATGGACCACAGTTAGTGCTGAACACCACACTATACACTAGAGTATAAAGTTAGCAAAGTTTTTCCTTCATGTGCTCCCCAGTCTTTTCATAAAGGATCCTATCTTAATGCTTTTTTAATCCTGGTGATCAGAGCCATCTTTTCATAGGTCTTTTGTTGAATCTAATGCCCTGGAAGTCACCACAGAAAGCAGACACACTTTGGTGAAAGTTGTTCCTAAAAAGAACAAAAGATGTCCCAGTAGAAAGGACTTTTTCAGTGACTATTTCTCCAATTCATTCTTAACATGCATGTAGACATAAAGTATGGTGATAAATCTCGTTTCCATTTTTTTTTTTTTTTTTTTTTTTTGCATAGGACTCTTGACTCTTGTTTTTTTCCTTCACGTAGCATCTCAAACCTTCCCCACTTATATTTGGCTGTGTAATGGTGCATGTGTCACTTGATTTTTATTCTGGAAAACTCTAGCTTGGACCAGGACTCTAAGGGTTTCTGGTAGCATTACTTGTGATTATTTTAATAAACTGTTTTTTTTTGTTTTTTTTTTTTTGCAATTGGCTTTGTGGTCTTGGTATGCTCTCTCTCCCTCAGTATAATTAGATGTGAAATAAAAATGTCAGCTTAGGCTTTCCTCTAAGGTACCATTGGGCTTCAAAACGCTATAATCCTGTGATTCTTGTTTCCGTAAGTCAGCTGACGATATTTTTGGTGACTTGGAAGTTGGTCTCCACAGTCAGACTCCCCTGCCTGTTTGGCAGCAGCTGCCTGTTCATCCTGTACTCCGTGGACCTCCTCCTCACACAGGCATCTCTTTGATCTCAAAGACAGCACTGTAAGATGCAGAGCAAAAACAAATACCAGGCGATTACCCTCCCTGGAGCTCATGACAATATGAGTGGTCCAAGAGCATAAGAAAGCTTAAAAACAACTGATAGTACTATCCTTGAAGCAACATTTGCAAGTGCCAAATTAATTTCTATCAACACAAACAAATATGTTATTTCAAAGAGGAAACTTCGCACACATAAAAGGAGTAGAATGAATGACACTTCAAAACGGCTTTGATTATCCATTTTCATAAAGACCACAACACCCTGGGGGGGAAACTCCTGCTTTTACCATCAACTAAATTCTCTAGAGCAGGGGTCCCCAATCCCCCGGGCCGTGGACTGGTACCAGTCCACGGCCTGTTAGGAACCGGGCCGCACAGCTGGTGGTGAGCGGCAGGCGAGCGAGCGAAGCTTCACCTGTCGCTCTCCATCGCTCACATCACCGCCTGAGCCATGCCCACCCTGTCCGTGGAAAAACTGTCTTCCACGAAACTGGTCCCCCAAAAAATTTGGGGACCTCTCCTCTAGAGCTTGCAGAGGATGATTTTCATAGCAGTCTTTCCTTTATTAAGCAGCCATATTAAATGATTCCCCGCATACGTGTAATCGACCAATGAACAGACCCACTTGAAAATACGCCTTTTTCTTAAAATTAGAGTAGATCATGCATGGATATACATAAATTAATTTGATAACGAATATGAAGAAGCAAGAAAGCTTTAATAATAAATGACCCTGCCACCTTACAAGTGAAAAGTAAGGACGTCTAATACCGAAGCCTAGCAAAGCATTGTATATGCATTCAATTTAAAAGCTGGGGACGTTACACACTCTGCACTCCAAAAACACAATCTCACTTAACATGATGTTGTAAGTCAACTATACTTAAATAAATGAATGAATAAATAATAATAAATAAACCACAATCTCACCCAGGCTTGACATGGCCTCAGAATCTTCTAACAGAGCACACCGATCAACTGGAGTTGGCCCAAGAGGTTTTTACACAGCCAGGTTCCTTTTGCCCGATGCACACAGCAAGCCAAAATGCTGAGATGCTGAGGTTTGCAGGGCTACCGGCCTTCTGCACGTTGCTCTGAGGGTGGAATCTGTGGCCCTTTGATGTCAAAAGGTCACCGAACACTCGTGCATGCCCAGTTCGGGGGGTCAGTGGTCCTATCCAGTCTTAACCAGCTCAGCTCAAACTGGACACAGCTGACTCCAAGTTCCTAGAAAACAACTCAGGCAAACATCTTCTTGTTTAGCTTGTTTAGGCTACATGCCTCTTGGAGGACACGCAAGTCTTTTTTTTTTTTTTTTTGGCTGCTTGGGGTCTGCGTTGCTGCACGCGGGCTTTCTCTAGTTGAGGCGAGCGGGGGCTACTCTTTGTTGCAGTGCGTGGGTTTCTCATCGCAGTGGCTTCTCTTGTTGTGGAGCATGGACTTCAGTCATTGTGGCACGCAGACTCAGTAGTTGTGGCTCGTGGGCTCTAGAGCGCAGGCTCAGTAGTTGTGGCGCACGGGCTTAGTTGCTCCGCAGCATGTGGGATCTTCCCAGACCAGGACTCGAACCCGTGTCCCCTGCATGGGCAGGCGGATTCTTAACCACTGTGCCACCAGGGAAGTCCCCATGCAATTTTCAGAACCTCCTTGATTAGTCAAGGCAGGTGAAATGGATTTAACCCACAGTTTCAAGACGAAACATGTTTGCCATCTGTTTGAACTGTCCACGACACTCACAACACGTCCATGGACCAGCAGCATCAATATCACCTAGGCATTTGTTAGGAGTACAAATTCTCAGGGCTACCCCGAGACCTGCTGGATCAGAATTTCTAGGGGTGGGACCTAGGGATCTGGGTTTAACAAGACCTCCAGGTGATTCTGATACACACCAAAGTGTGAGCAGGCTACTTGAATGTTCAGCACGTCAACACACTGGGTTTGCTCAGATGGCAAAATGGTGAAATGAACAGAAACTAATGTTTATGGAGGACCTACTATGTTCCAGGCACTGTTCAAAGTGCTTCTCATATGCTTATGATCCTTTGATGTAGATAGTTCTCAATAAATAGATGCTAGAAAATAGATAGATAAATAGCTAGACAGGGAAGGAAAGAGAAAGAGGAAGAAAGGAAGGAAGGGAGAGAGGGAGGGAAGGAAAGAAGGGAAAAGAAGGAAGGAAGAAGGAAAGGAAAGAGGAGGAAAATGTAGGGGAGGGGAGGGAAGGAAAGGAAAGAAAGTAGATTTCAGGGTTGTTATGTAGCTTTCATGCAACTGGTGAGGCATTGAGTCAGAACTCAATCCTCAGTGTAATTTCAAAGTCCAGCTGTTTTTCTTTTTTGTTCATTCTGACACACTAAGCAATACAAGTAAGCAACCAACATTTCTATGCCAACAAAATTTAATTAATTGTTTGGGCCAGAAAAAAAAAGTCACTGGAGAAATTAGATAGTTCACTGCTCTCTTCACAGAATATCATTTGTATCACAGAATACAATGAACCAGAATATCACAGAATCATAATGAACCAAAAAGTCATCCAATTTCTAAAATCTTGGGATAACTTTATCTACCATGAAATCCAGAGAGGCTGTGGATAGAAAAGCATTTGTCAATGCAGAATTTGGCCATTAGAGCCAGAAGAGAAAGTTTTGGTCAGAACATTCGGACTGAGAATAAAAATTCCCAGTCACTTTTAAAATTTTTAGTAGATTATGTGCTATGTTTTCTAAAATGAGTTTCCAAATAAAGTTTCAGGAAGAGGTCTGAACAAAATATTCTTGTAACTGTTGCTTTTCCCCCCACGTTTTCTTTTTGAATACTTCTTTATTTGGCCAGAAAAAATTTTTCTTGTGCCTGACAAAATAAGCAAAATGCAAACTAGACCAAAAATAATGTACTTTCAAAAATTACTGTATGAATGTATTTATTTTGGCTAATAAAAACATTTCCATTAAATCCGAAGTCTTCATTTCAGCCGCTTTAATTGGAACCTGTGTGTGATCAGGTAGGAAGGAGACTAGTGCATTTGTACATTGAGGCAAAACACGAAGATCACCCTTCCAGAGAGAGCCAACAGTCAAGGCTTAATAAAGTTCTATGTGAATGGGAAATTATAAACATTTTGATAATGGAAGCAGGGTTATGAAGGTCTTTGTAGCCACTTTTATAAGCTTGGACTTTATTCTGTCATAGGAGAGCTTTGGGGGCTGTAAGAAGAAGAATGATTGTCAGCTTTTGTTTCACACAGGTTATTATGGCTTTGGTGCAGTGGATAAATTTGAAGAAGTCAAGACTAGATACAAGAAACTCAAGTAGAACAGAATTAAAATGATCAGAAACTAAACTATGTTGGAGATAGTAGATGCAGAGAAGACAAGATTAATAAAAGCTTAGGAGTTATAACTAAAGGAACTTGTTGATTAATTGAATATGGAAGACTAGCAAACTCTCAGGTTTAAGATTTGGTGAATGTTGATTTATTAAATGACAGGGAATATGAAAGGAACAGGATTGAGGGTAAAATGTTCTTTGCATATTAGCCTGTGGATCTCACAAGATTGGAAATGTCTAACAGGTATTTGTAAATAGGAGTCTGAAACCTGGAGAAAAGGTCATGGATAGAGATTTAGTTTTGGAAATCACTGGGATACAGAAATAGTTAAAATCCTGAGAGTAGATGACAGTCCAAAGAGAAGCTCTGTCATGAAAAAAACAGTGAACAAAGGATGGAACTCAGAAACTCCAACATTTAGAAAAGAGACAGAGCAGGAGGAGTTCATGAAAGCGATAAGGAAGGAATGGACAGGGGCCAAAATAGGGAGAAAGAGAGAATTCAACAAAGTCAGATGCATCAGTCGATCCTGAGAGATAAATTCTTAAAGTGCCCTTTGGAGTTGGGGATAATTGAGGCTATTGATACTTTTTAAAAAAATATTGAAGTATAATTTATATACAAAAAATTTCACATAGTTAATGCACACAATTTGTTGGGTTTGGCATATGCATACATCTGCAAAGACATCACTACTATTATGATAATAGACATATCTGTCACCTCCAAAAGTTTCTCTGTGTCCCTTTTAATTTTTTTGTGGTAAAAACACTTAGCATGAGATCTACCCTATTAACAAAATTTTAAGTGCACATTGCAGTACCACGCTACAGGTGCTATGCTGTACAGCAGATGGTATACTTTTCAGTTATGTAAGTTGAATAAGATCTGTTGATACGCTTTAATAGAACATATCAGTTGATTGATTTCAAAAGAGTAAATTTCAGTGGATTGAGGAGTGATTGGGTAGTGCCAAAAGGAAGACAGTGAATACAGACCACTCTGTCAAAAAATTTGACTGAAAAGAAAAGGAGTAATAAAGTAATACATAGATGAAGTCACAAAGTCAGGAGATTTCCTAAAGTTGAAGACTCTTGGGCAAATTTATGTTTGTAAGCTATGAAGAAAGAGATGGCGATGTTGGGAGTATAAGAGATAGAGATGCAGAACAAACAAATGATATCCTTCTTTCCTAAATACTCAACAATTCTAGTTTTGATAAATAAACACTTTACTATGGAATTTGAAAGGGAGACTTTACTCTTTCAAGAAAAAAATCAATATATACAAAGTCATAAAATCCTTATGAAAGACAAAATGGTTCAGTGAAATGAGCTGGAGCTTCAGAGGCTGAAGGTTTTTCATCATGTCCAGATGATTGATTTACTGTATAATTTGGGCAAGTTATTTTAATTTCCATTGGCTAAGAAGCATGCAAATTTTAGTTAACTCAGGTTGAACTTATCTCTCTGTCTTGTTTTCCACATATGTAATATAAGTGTAAGCCAACCCCTGAATAACTAGGAAAGATAATTAGCTAGGATGTTTGCAATAAAAAATATTTTGCAAACAAAAAATACTGCACAAACATTTCTTGAAAACATGTTATTTTACATATAATTTCAAACCACTTTATGGTATATCCTTTTCGTGCACCTAAAAGCTTAGTTTTGAAAAAAAAAATTGATAATGGTGGAATTTCAAAGAGTGGAAAAGCATGGGTGTTATTTATAAAGGAGTCAGGGAAACCATAATCACGAATTCTCTTGAATTTATTTCAGACACCACAGGTTAGCAGATCCCAGCAGCCCCATGAAATAACACCTTTGTAGCCATCTGGTTCAGACTTGCTTTATGATATCTCCATCAGCAACTTGCCGCTATGAAGCAGGGCAGCCCTCTTGGTTCTTGCTTAGTTTGCAACCTGTAGGCTTGTCATATATGCTACACGCTGCAATGTAGAAGGAAATTATTTTTTGATGCTCCTCCATACTTTAGTTCACTTTCTAATTTAATGGCTGTTGAGCATTTTTCATCCCTGCCTGGCTTCCTGCCTGGCAAGCTTCCTCTCAAAGCTGTGGGGATACAGCCCTTCCTCTGCTTGCAATTCTAGCCTTCATTTGAAACAAGAATTTAAAAACTGTAGTTCTTATTCCTGTGAAATGTATTTTCAATTGATTGTTGGTGGTGACTTTGAGCACTGGTTGAGACAAAGTTCCAACCCATTCCAACCCAATAGGGAAAAATATGGTGATGAAACATTGATGTCTAGGTAAATTCCCTGGCAGTCCAGTGGTTAGGACTCCATGCTTTCACTGCCAAGGGCCCCGGTTCAATCCCTGGTCGGGGAACTAAGATCCCACAAGCCGCGTGACGTGGCCAAAAAAAAAAAAAAAAGATGTCTGCAGTGGGTGTTGAAAAAGGAGGGGCAGAATGACATCAGGTATTTACCATCCCCACTGTCGGCCCACACCTTGGGATGTAGCATCTATCACTGGGAGCTCTATTCCCAATTAGAAATTCTAGCCTTATTATCAAGTGCTTTTCTGTCTTGTTCCATGTTCAGGGAACTTTATCCCCACATCGCCCTATTTCTGAGTCAGTCTTAGTAACCCGCAGTTACCTGGCTGGACCTTAAACTATGACAAGCCCCTGTCATATAAAAAGCCTTGTGCTAATTATTACGTGAGAAAAAAGGATTAAAAAGGGAAAGTTCTTGTCCATATGCAAGAATGGTTTCAGTTTGCTTTCTTCTTTGGTTTACTTGTTGTGGCTACTTTTCAATTCGCTTCCTGTGGTGGGTTTTTATGTGGTTGACTAACTGTAATACCATTATTGTAAGTTGGTTCTGCAGAGAGAGAAAAGAATTCACAAAAGCCACAATCTTTATCTTTACCAAATGGAAAACAATCCCTACATTCGAAACAGTATATTATGAAATAAAATACACTGGGACCTAATTAAACTTTAAAGCTTTTGCACAGCACAGGAAACCGTCGTCAAAACAAAAAGACAACTTACTGAATGGGAGAAAATATTTTCAAATGATATGATCGATAAGGGATTAATATCCACCATATATAAACAGCTCATACGATTCGACATAAAAAAAACAAACAACCTGATTAGAAAACGGGCAGAAGAATTGAAAAGACATTTTTCCAAAGAGGAAGTGCAGATGGCCAACAGGCACATGAAAATATGCTCAGCATCACTAATCATCAGGGGATGTCTGCCAATTTTTTTTTTAAAGGTATGCTTTTTCCTAAATGATTAATAAGTAATCTCTGGGATAACATTTTGGTACCGTGTGAATATTACACTCCCCAGCACATTTCACGCAGTGGTTTTAGCATGCATTGACGATCCTTGTCTGAGCCACATTGGAGACTGCAAAATAGACATTTCCTAATTTTATTATTCCTTCTTCATTTATTAGCTGGCATTCTTTTGTGAAGAAAAGACCCCCTTTTTAGTATCACTACGGACCCACAGACGGTTTAAAATCCAATTCGTTTTTTTTTTTCAATTTTTAAAACTCCCCAATTATCCCATAATTGGCCCTTCATACTTGCTGCTTTTCCTTTTGACCTGTACTTAGCATTCTCTGCACACTTTCTTTGCTTTCTGACATAAGATGTTCCAGGCTCACCTTGTACAATTCTCTGTTTCTGATCTGGAATCAGCCATTTCTCCAGGGAACATTCCTTCCTTTCAGTGATGAACAGTACTTTGAAACCAAGGTCTTGGCACTAGTATGTTCATTACCTCTGGGTAACTGCTTCTGGGCCTCTTCAGTGGACAGAGCTAGGAATGTATATATTTTTAAAATCATGAGTTCATGCTGGTAACTCCACTTCAAATCCAGACCTCAGGGGTCCTGACCTTCCCCATTCCATATTTATATACTGCTTTTCCCACAATGAGAAACTTGAATCCTAATACTACCAATATTTACTCACTTGCTTTATCCTACAATAGACACACACACAAAAATAACTTTAAGAACCAACAACAAACATGCTGAGTAATGTTCATGATGTTTTTGTTTTCCTTTACCTGAGAAAAATATCTCATGAAGGGTATATAGTCAGAGAAATATGTTGAAGAGTTATTTGAATAACCTTTTTATAAAATGTGTGTGTTATCACAGTAGTATAAAATTGTGTTCAGTTTTTTCTGATTGAATTAAAGATTAGGGTTTTTTCATCGCCTTTGATATAATTTTATTTTTTAATATGTGAATATTTACATGGCTCAAAAACTCCCCAAACTATAAAAAAGTTGTTCTCAGAAGAGGCTCATACACTTTTTTTAATTTTTTTAACATCTTTATTGGTGTATAATTGATTTACAATGGTGTGTTAGTCTCTGCTTTATAACAAAGTGAATCAGTTATACATATACATACGTTCCCATATCTCTTCCCTCTTGCGTCTCCCTCCCACCCCTCTAGGTGGTAACAAAGCACCAAGCTGATCTCCCTGTGCTATGTGGCTACTTCCCACTAGGTATCTATTTTACATTTGGTAGTGTATCTATGTCGATGCTACTCTCACTTCACCCCAGCTTATTCTTCCCCTCCCTGTGGCCTTAAGTCCATTCTCTATGTCTGCATCTTTATTCCTACCCTGTCCCTAGGTTCTTCAGAACCATTTAAAAAAAATTTTTAGATTCCATATATATGTATGAGAATATGGTATTTGTTTTTCTCTTTCTGACTTACTTCACTCTGTATGACAGACTCTAGGTCCATCCACCTCACTACAAATAACTCAATTTCGTTTCTTTTTATGGCTGAGAAATATTCCATTGTATATATGTGCCACATCTTCTTTATCCATTCATCTGTTGATGGACACTTAGGTATTTTATTTTATTTTATTTTTTGTTTGTTTTGGTAGGCTTCAGTTTTTGAGGATGGCCATTCTGACCGGTGTGTGGTGATATCTCATTGTAGTTTTGATTTGCATTTCTCTAATGATTAGTGATGTTGAGCATTCTTTCATGTGTTTGTTGGCAATCTGTATATCTTCTTTGGAGAAATGTCTATTTAGGTCTTCTGCCCATTTTTGGATTGGGTTGTTTGTTTTTTTGTTATTGAGCTGCATGAGCTGCTTGTAAATTTTGGAGGTTAATCCTCTGTCAGTTGCTTCATTTGCAAATATTTTCTCCCATTCTGAGGGTTGTCTTTTGGTCTTGTTTATGGTTTCCTTTGCTGTGCAAAAGCTTTTAAGTTTCATTAGGTCCCATTTGTTTATTTTTGTTTTTATTTCCATTTCTCTAGGAGGTGGGTCAAAAAGGATGTTGCTGTGACTGACGTCATAGAGTGTTCTGCCTATGTTTTCCTCTAAGAGTTTAACAATACCATACTGTCTTGATTACTGTAGCTTTGTAGTAGTCTGAAGTCAGGGAGCCTGATACCTCCAGCTCCGTATTGCTTTCTCAAGATTGCTTTGTGTACGTGGAGTCTTTTGTGTTTCCATACAAATTGTGAAATTTTTTGTTCTAGTTCTGTGAAAAATGCCAGTAATAGTTTGATAGGGATTGCATTGAATCTGTAGATTGCTTTGGGTAGTATAGTCATTTGCAAAATGTTGCTTCTTCCAGTCCAACGACTTGGCATATCTCTCCATCTGTTTGTATCATCTTTAATTTCTTTCATCAGTGTCTTATAGTTTTCTGCATACAGGTCTTTTGTCTCTTTATGTAGCTTTATTCCTAGGTATTTTATTCTTTTTGTTGCAGTGGTAAACGGGAGTGTTACCTTAATTTGTCTTTCAGATTTTTCATCATTAGTGTATAGGAATGCAAGAGATTTCTGTGCATTCACTTTGTATCCTGCTACTTTACCAAATTCATTGATTAGCTCTAGAAGTTTTCTGGTAACATCTTTAGGATCCTCTATGTATAGTATCATGTCATATGCAAACAGTGACAGCTTTACTTCTTTTCCGATTTGGATTCCTTTTATTTCTTTTTCTTCACTGAT
>NC_041224.1:2535931-2571104 GCF_002837175.3 Physeter macrocephalus | reverse complement strand
TCCTGCAGTGTCAGTTGTTACTTCTCCCTTTTCATTTGTAATTCTATTGATTTGAGTCTTCTCCCTTTTTTTCTTGATGAGTCTGGCTAGTGGTTTATTAATTTTGTTTATCTTCTCAAAGAAACAGCTTTTAGTTTTATGGATCTTTGCTATTGTTTCCTTCGTTTCTTTTCCATTTATTTCTGATCTGATCTTTATGATTTCTTTCCTTCTGCTAACTTTGGAATTTTTTTGTTCTTCCTTCTCTAATTGCTTTAGGTGTAAGGTTAGGTTGTTTATTTAATAGAGTTGTTTCTTGTTTCTTAATGTAGGATTGTATTGCTATAGACTTCCCTCTTAGAACTGCTTTTGCTGCATTTCATAGGATTGGGGTCATCGTTTTTTCCTTGTCATTTGTTTCTAGGTATTTTTTTATTTTTTCTTTGATTGTTTCAGTGATCTCTTGGTTACTTAGTAGTGTATTGTTTAGCTTCTATGTGTTTGTTTTTTTACAGATTTTTTCCTGTAATTGATATCTAGTTTCATAGCATTGTGGTTGGAAAAGATACAATTTCAATTTTCTTAAATTTACCAACATTTGATTTGTGACCCATGATATGCTCTATCCTGGAGAATGTTCCATGAGCACTTGAGAAGAAAGTGTATTCTGTTGTTTTTGGATGGAACGTCCTATAAGTATCAATTAGGTCCATCTTGTGAAATGTATCATTTAAAGCTTGTGTTTCCTTATTCTTTTGATTTCCATTTGCATGGAATATGTTTTTCCATCCCCTCACTTTCGGTCTGTATGCGTCCCTAGGTCTGTAGTGGGTCTCTTGTAGACAGCATATATACGGGTCTTGTTTTTGTACCCATTCAGCCAGTCTATGGCTTTTAGTTGGAGCGTTTATTCCATTTACATTTAAGGTAATTATCAATATGTGTGTTCGTATTACCATTTTCTTAATTGTTTTGGGTTGTTATTGTAGGTCTTTTCCTTCTCTTGTGTTTCCTGCCTAGAGAAGTTCCTTTAGCATTTGTTGGGTGTTAAAGTCCCCTACTATGATTGTGTTACTGTCAATTTCCTCTTTTATGACTTTTAGCATTTGCCTTATGTATTGAGGTGCTCCTATGTTCAGTGCATAAATATTTACAATTGTTATAGGCATTTGTTGTAAAGCTGGTTTGGTGGTGCTGAATTCTCTTAGCTTTTGCTTGTCTGTAAAGGTTTTAATTTCTCCGTCAAATCTTGATGAGATCCTTGCTGGGTAGAGTAATGCTGGCTGTAGGTTTTTCCCTTTCATCACTTTAAATATGTCCTGCCACTCCCTTCTGGCTTGCAGAGCTTCTGCTGAAAGATCAGCTGTTATCCTTATGCGATTCCCTTGTATGTTATTTGTTTTTCCCTTGCTGCTTTTAATATTTTTTCTTTGTATTTAATTTTTGATAGTTTGATTAATATGTGTCTTGGCGTGTTTCTCCTTGGATTTATCTTGTATGGGACTCTGTGCATTTCCTGGACTTGATTAACTATTTCCTTTCCCATATTAGGGAAGTTTTCAACTCTAATCTCTTCAAATATTTTCTCAGTCCCTTTCTTTTTCTCTTCTTCTTCTGGGACCCCTATATTTTGGATGTTGGTGTGTTTAATGTTGTCCCAGAAGTCTCTGAGACTTTCCTCAATTCTTTTCATTCTTTTTTCTTTATTCTGCTCTGCGGTAGTTATTTCCATTATTTTATCTCCCAGTCACTTATCCGTTCTTCTACCTCAGTTTGTCTGCTATTGATTTCTTCTAGAGACTTTTTAATTTCATTTTTTGTGCTGTTCATCATTGTTTGTTTGCTCTTTAGTTCTTATAGGTCCTTGTTAAACGTTTCTTGTATTTTTTTCCATGCTATTTCCAAGATTTTGGATCATCTTTACTTTCATTACTCTGAATTCTTTTGCAGGTAGACTACCTATTTCCTCTTCATTTGTTTGGTTCCCATTGTTTTTGGCGTCTGCCACCAGTGACTAAGGTTGCTTCAGTGGGTTGTGTAGGCTTCCTGGTGGAGGGGACTGGTGCCTATGTTCTGGTAGATGTGGCTGGATCTTGTCTTTCTGGTGGGTAGGACTGCCTCCAGTGGTGTGTTTTGAGGTGTCTGTGAACTTAGTATGATTTTCAGCAACCTCTCTGCTCATGGGTGAAGTTGTGTTCTTGTCTTGCTAGTTGTTTGGCATAGGTTGTCCAGCACTGTAGCTTGCTGGTTATTGAGTGGAGCTGGGTCTTAACATTGAGATGGAGATCTGTGGGAGAGCTTTCGCTGTTTGATATTTTGTGGAGCCAGGAGGTCTCTGGTTGTCCAATGTCCTGAACTCAGCTCTCCCACCTCAGAGGCACAGGCCTGACACCCGGCTGGAGCACCAAGACCCTATCAGCTACACGGCCAGGTACATGGGGAGTTTCTTGCATTTGGGGAAGTCTGAGGTCTTCTGCCAGTGTTCAGTAGGTGTTCTGTAGGAGTTGTTCCACATGTAGATGTATTTCTGATTTATATGTGGGGAGGAAGATGATCTCCACATCTTATCCTCCACCATCTTGAAGGTCTGTCTCCGAGCCTCACATACTTTCTAATTCCTGTCACCACTTCATTCTTCCTCCTTCTGCCTTCATATAGCAAATGATTTATATTCACTTCTAGTTCCTTCTTCCTATCTTTATATATACATATATATGTATATATATACACATATATACGTATATATGTGTATATATATGTATATATATACACATATATACGTATATATGTGTATATATATATATTTATTTACATATATATAAAGGAAAAAACAACTTTGTATCTGTGCAGGTATAGATGTAGAAAAATGGTAGCAGATTCTTAGGCACCTTGTTTTTTTTCACCCCATACCCATTCTCAGAGATGATCCTCATTCTTTTTTATAACTTTGTCATAAAATAGGACTCCATTGTGTGGATGTAGCAGGGTTTCTTCAACCTGCCTCCTATGGATAGACCTGGGTGGTTGGTTTCCTATATTTTTCAGTGAATAACCCATTATATATGATTTTTTTGTATCTGTAGCAGTTCATCACTTGGGGTAAATTCTTAAAAGTGGGACTTCTGGGTCAAAAAGCATTCTGATGGATATTGCCGAACTCTCCTCCATAGAGGTTGTATTCAAACTTTTGAATTTTAGGAATAGATTTTTTTTTTTTAAGTTTTCCAGGTAATTCTGATGTGCAGTCAGGCTGGGAACCATTGGCCTATATTGTCAGCAATTGTATGACCCTGAAATTTAATTTTCCTACGTTTGATATTATCTAGGGCTAAGGATTAAACACTGTGTGATAGCTGAATAAAAAATATACCTCATGCTCACTTTAAAAGGGGTTTTGCCTGTTGGGAATAACATATAAGAACTACTGTATATAAATTAGATAAACAATAAGGACCTACTATATAGCACAATGAACTATACTCAATATTTTGTAATAACCTATGTGGGAAAAGAATCTGAAAAAGTATATATATATATATATATAACTTTGCTGTACACCTGAAAGTAACACAACATTGTAAATCAACTATACTTCAATTTTAAAAAATCAAACAAAAAATAGATAAATAAAAATAAAAAAATAAAATGGGTTTCTCCTGTTTGGCATCATTTTAGATACCTTACTGATATGGCAATGTCCAGTCTGGGCTGATGCCTGTTTAGGCATCAGCAGGGAGAACTTCTAGGGGACCCAGCATCCTAGTTGAGTAATTCAAGTTACTATTCATCCAAACATTAGTGTCAAAATGAACTGATAGAGTCCAGGTACCATATTTTATATGTTCTAAGACATTCTTTTTTTTTTTAATATCTCCATAATCAGTTTGCCTCTTACAGTTGACAATATATCATGATGAAATTGGCAGCTTTTTTTCTCTCTTAAAGAACAGTTTCTAGTAACTTTAATATGGAATTTTAGGAATAAGAGAGTAATAATTGAAAAGAATCAAAATGGCATTCTAGGCAAATTATATGCATACTTTGTTAGTGATCCTGGGCATATATATAACTAATCAGAGTAGAGAATAATGTGGTCAGTCTCCAATGTCTCTGTCCTAAACTCTGTGACCTGGGGTGACAACAGGTAGTCTTGGTCCCCTCATTCCTTTGCCTCAGTGGTCCAGCCTTCTGTGTTCTCCCCTTGACTCTCAAGCTGGTCTCTGACAATTGGTTATGGGGCCTTGTGGGCTTCCTCCCTTTGCCCCAGTGTCTAGTTATTTATAAGAAACAGGGTTGACTGTCTTTACCCCTAAAAATGTTCTCTGCCCCAGCCACCACTGCATTACTTTTTCTCAGCCAGATGCTGTGCTCTTCACCCATGTACAGAGCCACCTGCACCCTAAGGCCAGCAATGGTGTTCCTAACCAGGAAGGGATCCCAGCCTTATCTCAAGGGTCAATAGTCCCCTGGCCATATCTCCCCAGTAGAGCTGACCACCTGTGCCTGTCTGCTGTTCTGCATAGTGCCCCCAACACAGCGACCACACAGTCCCCATGGCTGGCCTCATAGTGGACACTCATTCTGGTCCAGTGCTCAGGTCTGCTCTACCACCACTAAGAGTCTGCGGTGATAGGAAGTCTCCTTGCCTACTAGGTCAAAACTCTCAGACAAGCCAGTTATGCGCGTTCCGTGCTTTCAATAAGAAAGAGTTTCTTGACAGGTTTCAACTACAAAGACTTCATCCTAAGAATAATCAGACTGCCTATCTAACCTGCACCCCCCTGTTGGAAGGCGAAGTCTTAACCACTGGACCGCCAGGGAAGTCCCAGTCTGATTATCTTGTTTTGTTTTGTTTTGTTTTGTTTTGTTTTTTTGCGGTACGTGGGCCTCTCTCTCACTGTTGTGCCCTCTCCCGTAGCGGAGCACAGGCACTGGACGCACAGGCTCAGCGGCCATGGCTCACGGGCTCAGCCGCTCCGCAGCATGTGGGATCTTCCCGGACCGGGGCACGAACCCGCGTCCCCTGCATCGGCAGGCGGACTCTCAACCACTGCGCCACCAGGGAAGCCCTCAGCCACATTTTATGAGGTTAAATCTAGTGTTTTGGGAGATAAAAATATTCTTTTGTATGTGGAATCCCTTAAGTGCCTGGCTGTCTTTCTGATGATCCCTGGGAATACAAAGGGAAATGAAACATTGTCCCTGTCATCATTGAAATTCAGTTTAGTGGGCGAGTCCACGCATAAAGATATACGCATAGCAGATTGCAGGGACAGAAATAAAGAGAGAGCATGAAGGAAGAGCAACTACTAGAAGAGTAAAAGGGGAAGTTTCATGGAGAGAGTGCCAGGTAACAAAGCCTAAAGCATGGGTAGGAGTTGGCCAGGTAAAGCTGGGAAGCTTATGGAGGAAAGGCTGAGAAAACATTCCAGGCAGAGCTAAGCCATGTAGGAAGGACACAGACAGAAAAAAGAATTGTGTAAAGAAGATGCTGGAAAGTAAACTGTAAGGCATGGAAGAGAAAGGGAGAAAACCAGAGAGATTGGTTGGAAACCAAGCAAGACACTTGAGACTTTATCTCATTTCTTAAGGATCCTGAACACAATTCTGTGAAGCCAGGGCCTTACGAGTATCTGTGGAGGCTTTATTATGTGTCAGTCCCTCTCCAGTCAAGAGAGTAGCTGTCAGCTCCTGAGGGGTGGTATGGAAGTGAGTTTTAAAGAGATCAAAATTACATACAGGGAGGCTGGTAAGTGTTCAGACAAACTCTCATCATTATGGACATTAAGGCTACCCCATTTTAATCTACTTTTGGACTCTAACTCCTGATAGTTAAAACTAACCAAATTCCTGAGTTACTAAACCTCATTTTGTGTTTTTTGATTTCCTCTTATAGCAATGTCTCTAATAAGTTATACCTTCACACTTGTGTGTAAGCAAGTTAAATGCAAAATATGCAAATAACCAAAAGAAAATCCAGCTGTGGGCTTGAAAAGGATACATTGGGTAGGTATTCACTCAGAGGAGGCAATGCGTACAAATGCAAATACAACTGTTATAATAGATGATGAAAGATATTATCATAGCAGTCATGCTAATACAATGTCAGAAAGAGAATATGACTTGGGGGGGTGTGTACAAGAATTTTCCTGGCACTTTTACTTTTAAGTGACACCAATAAGGGCAGACATACAGGAATGACTGAAAATCAATCTGGTTTGAGCTGAAGATATACTCTGGGTTGAATAGATGTTTCCTTTTTGTTTGTTTTGTTTTCCTAGCCCCATATGGTTGGGATAGTGAAGAAACTAAAAAACCCCTAAGTTATTCATAATTGAGAGGGCAAGAAGAACTATAATAAGTCTCTGTAAGCAACAGAAAACCCAACTCTATCTAGCTAAAAAATTAAAGGACGTTTATTGACCAATGTAATTGAAAAATACAGAGACAGGGCAGCCTTCAGACATAATTCGACTTTGACACTCGTGATATTGTTGTGAATGATTTTCTCCATTTTCCCCCTCTGGGCCTCAAGCCTATTTTTAGGCTGGCTTCCCTTACCATAAGTGCTAGAACTTCCCGGGAGCAACGCTTCAGCATATATTTCTGCGACAGGGGAAACAACTTCTTCAACAGTCATGGACTGAAAGTCCTGAACTTCACTTCTCTGAGGCTACTGTCAGCCATATACCTGCCCTTGAACCACTGGCTATGACCAGGGGATAGTCAGATGCTGATTGTCTTGGGCTGGGTTCTGTATGCATCACTGAACCAAAAACTTTGACGGGGAGATTCCATTACTTCAATTGACTCAGATCAATCAGAGTCCATTCCTGGTAGTCTTGGTCAGGCTGCTCAGCAAAGGGGGGTCAATGTGGACTGGACTCCAGCTCACTATCTGCTTTCCAAGTCGTGCACTCTGGCATTGGGCTGTATTTTCTGGAAGCAGGACAGTCTTTTTATAATTCTCATAGAAGCACAATCCTATGTGCTAATAGGTCTGTGTCTACCCATCCATGGCAACTTATATTTTTTCCGTTGCACATGGAGGTGGCTATGGATTAGCAATGGCCATGACCCTGGATTTGAGGGCTCAATCCCAACTATATATATATATATATATATATATATATATATATATATATATATATGTTTTTATCTTGCCTATTTGCTCCTTCAGATCCAGGCTCCACCCTGCTATTTCTCTAAGAATCTGACCTGTGTCAACAGGCTCCCTGTCCTTTGAACCCAGTTGTCAAGCTCAAGGATAAGTTCACTCTGGACTGGCCGCATCCTTCCACTATAGGCCAAGCTCTTGCCAACAGCTTGCTCCACATGTGTCTCTCTGTCTCTGCCCTTTGTCTTTAGGTTCTGGGAACTGCTTATTCCCTTTGCCTCTTCAGCCCCAAGGTGGCATCAATCCCTCCTCCTGAACCTGTTGTTCCTAGCCTCCAGGTGTCTGTGGTCTCCTCACCTTGTCCTGACCTTTATAGACAGTAACTCTACTAATCTCTCTTCAAAGGCCCCTGTGTGATGTGCTTCCTCATGGGGGAGTATCTTGCTGAGTGATGGAATGAAGCCACAGTGCCTTCAGTGCCCCATGGTCACCTTTGTCACATTCTGGTTCCCTGGAAAAACAAGCTAAGTTGGTCCAGGTACAAATCCAGGTACAAAGGGAAAATTTCATTTCGTAATGATCTCTACTTAAAATGCCAAAGGTCTAGAAGTTTGAGAAAACTCGAGAAAAACACAGTTCTACATCAGGATATTTTACTCTAAACTTGGAGATATATGCATCTTTTAAATTACACAGACTAGAATGCTGAAATGTTCCGTATCACTTCTGGTGAGAGGCCACATTTTAGAAGGCCAAAATAAGAAAGGAAGAAATGAAAGAGCTCAGAAATCTCAGGAGAGCTCGTCCAACACTCTGCCTTTATCTTAGACCACTTCTGTAGATGACGGCTCTGTTCATTGGTATTAGATACATCAAAATGGGGGAGTTTTTAGCTGAGAAAAACAGATGTCACAACTAAGAAAAGGAATGCAATGTGAGTTTGTCTGGAAGTCTGTTCTGTGATGCACAACTTTCTTAAGCCAAAATTTTAACGTGAGCAAACAGTTCAGTGCTGCTCTTAGCAGAGAACCATAAATTAAAGATAAGCAATGGTTCAGACTTTCCAAGGCCTTGACTTAGAAGTAACTCCGGAATTCCAACCAAATCGTCATTTGGTTAAGCAATTTGGCAGTTTTCTATTTTGAGGCATTAAACTATAATTACAAGTCATTCTTATTTCATTCCAAATAAATGTTCCTAGAGTAGTATAGGGACGTCTCTTCCTTTTCTTTAAAAGAAAAAAGGAAACAAACAAACAAAGAACAGCAAATAAACAAGACCAAAGAGAAAAAAATTGCAAAACAAAACTTGATGAAGCTGGAAGATTGTGTATATGGTGTGTTTTATATTTTGATCAGCATATAAAATTGATTGTGCTAGTACATCAGAAGGACTCAAATACTCAAAAGGTAATGTGGCAGTGCCTCTCATTGGAAAGAAGGAAATTAAAGTTCCTCTGACAAATCCAAATAAACAAGGGTGGTGATAATTTACCCTCCTTACAATCGAGTTTTTCCTTGATTAAAAAATTCCTCTGCTGTTTTGCTCTAACATTTGTTAAATGGGTCAACAAGACTAGTGTTTTCTTAGTTGGAAGTGTAAGTTGATATGAGGGGTGGGGAGAGGAAGGACAGAAATTTGTTAATAGTAAATAAAAAAAAAAAAAAACTCTGCAAGTCTAAAGGAAAGGAAATGTGGGCCTAGTGGAGAATGACTGATCTTCCTTCTCAACCGGCCATGAGCAAATCCTATTATAATACTCCAGGAACCCAAGAAAAAGGTTTCTGTGCTGAATTATGTGAGTCTACCTGAAATCAGAGTGATGGATTAGGACACTTCTCTGATCCTTTCAAATCATAATTTATTCATTCAGTGCCGCTTCTTGAATAACTATCAGGGGCAACTGTGCTACTTTCTAATGGGGGATATGTAAAAGAATAAAATGTAATTTATGCTTTAAGAGAGCCCATAATCTAGGAAGGTATTCATATACTGCTTAGATAAACAAAGACTAGCTTCATTTTCTATCACCTACCCAATGTTCCTGTAAGCTTAAGGTCTCCTCTCCCCACCTCACCTTACTCCTTTGGGTAGCAGGGAAAAAGATATGTACTGCCAACCAATGGTCTCTCTACCTCCTCCAGTTCAGATGGCCTGTTTTGATTTCAGATCTCTTTTTGAGGTTAAATATTCCCATGAATTCTAAGTTTAAATCCTTATCATGGTGGCCTTTCCCTTCCTCCTTCCCAAGGTGCTGTCTGTCCTTATGATTCCTCTTGACATTGGGAGGACGTCATGTGGTCTCAGGTTGGTCTTTTGCTGTTTTCTGCGGTGGGGTGGCTGGACCAACCCTTGGATCCACTCAGCTCAGGTCTGCTTTGTGGGGTCACGTTGCTGAGCGGCAGGTCGAAATCTGCTCCAAAAGTCAGCAGCGAGGGAACGCTTGATCTACTCATGACTGGACACATCTCCTTTCCGGTCTATGTTTGTGGTTTGTGGAATTCGTAGAGGCTAGCATGGTGCCTGACCAGAGTGGTATTGGGTATATATTTCTACTTTAGTATCATGAATCAATTTTTCTGTAGTCTTTTCAATGAGAAGTCATATGTTTTTAAAAAGCCTATGTATTGCATGGGAATTTCCTAGCGGTCCAGAGGTTAGGACTCCATGCTTTCACTGCCAAGGGCACAGGTTTGATCCTTGGTCAGGGAACTAAGATCCTGCAAAATGCCTGGAACAGCCCAAAAAAAAGAAAGAAAAAAAAAAAAGATCGTACCACCTTTCAAGTAAAGTTCTCAATAAAAAAAAAAAAGCCTACATACTGTATAGTAGGTGTTCAGTACATGCTGGGTTCTACTCTGCCTTCCACTCTTTATAGTAATTAACTGCTGGACAACGAACTGTTTTCCACTTTCTAAATGGAAAAAAAAATCAGCAAAATGTTTTCTCACTTCAAACCAGCCAAGTCATAACATACGGGGTTCCTATCTCAGGAGAGCTCGTCCAACACTCTGCCTTTATCTTAGACCACTTCTGTAGATGACGGCTCTGTTCATTGGTATTAGATACATCAAAATGGGGGAGTTTTTAGCTGAGAAAAACAGATGTCACAACTAAGAAAAGGAATGCAATGTGAGTTTGTCTGGAAGTCTGTTCTGTGATGCACAACTTTCTTAAGCCAAAATTTTAACGTGAGCAAACAGTTCAGTGCTGCTCTTAGCAGAGAACCATAAATTAAAGATAAGCAATGGTTCAGACTTTCCAAGGCCTTGACTTAGAAGTAACTCCGGAATTCCAACCAAATCGTCATTTGGTTAAGCAATTTGGCAGTTTTCTATTTTGAGGCATTAAACTATAATTACAAGTCATTCTTATTTCATTCCAAATAAATGTTCCTAGAGTAGTATAGGGACGTCTCTTCCTTTTCTTTAAAAGAAAAAAGGAAACAAACAAACAAAGAACAGCAAATAAACAAGACCAAAGAGAAAAAAATTGCAAAACAAAACTTGATGAAGCTGGAAGATTGTGTATATGGTGTGTTTTATATTTTGATCAGCATATAAAATTGATTGTGCTAGTACATCAGAAGGACTCAAATACTCAAAAGGTAATGTGGCAGTGCCTCTCATTGGAAAGAAGGAAATTAAAGTTCCTCTGACAAATCCAAATAAACAAGGGTGGTGATAATTTACCCTCCTTACAATCGAGTTTTTCCTTGATTAAAAAATTCCTCTGCTGTTTTGCTCTAACATTTGTTAAATGGGTCAACAAGACTAGTGTTTTCTTAGTTGGAAGTGTAAGTTGATATGAGGGGTGGGGAGAGGAAGGACAGAAATTTGTTAATAGTAAATAAAAAAAAAAAAAACTCTGCAAGTCTAAAGGAAAGGAAATGTGGGCCTAGTGGAGAATGACTGATCTTCCTTCTCAACCGGCCATGAGCAAATCCTATTATAATACTCCAGGAACCCAAGAAAAAGGTTTCTGTGCTGAATTATGTGAGTCTACCTGAAATCAGAGTGATGGATTAGGACACTTCTCTGATCCTTTCAAATCATAATTTATTCATTCAGTGCCGCTTCTTGAATAACTATCAGGGGCAACTGTGCTACTTTCTAATGGGGGATATGTAAAAGAATAAAATGTAATTTATGCTTTAAGAGAGCCCATAATCTAGGAAGGTATTCATATACTGCTTAGATAAACAAAGACTAGCTTCATTTTCTATCACCTACCCAATGTTCCTGTAAGCTTAAGGTCTCCTCTCCCCACCTCACCTTACTCCTTTGGGTAGCAGGGAAAAAGATATGTACTGCCAACCAATGGTCTCTCTACCTCCTCCAGTTCAGATGGCCTGTTTTGATTTCAGATCTCTTTTTGAGGTTAAATATTCCCATGAATTCTAAGTTTAAATCCTTATCATGGTGGCCTTTCCCTTCCTCCTTCCCAAGGTGCTGTCTGTCCTTATGATTCCTCTTGACATTGGGAGGACGTCATGTGGTCTCAGGTTGGTCTTTTGCTGTTTTCTGCGGTGGGGTGGCTGGACCAACCCTTGGATCCACTCAGCTCAGGTCTGCTTTGTGGGGTCACGTTGCTGAGCGGCAGGTCGAAATCTGCTCCAAAAGTCAGCAGCGAGGGAACGCTTGATCTACTCATGACTGGACACATCTCCTTTCCGGTCTATGTTTGTGGTTTGTGGAATTCGTAGAGGCTAGCATGGTGCCTGACCAGAGTGGTATTGGGTATATATTTCTACTTTAGTATCATGAATCAATTTTTCTGTAGTCTTTTCAATGAGAAGTCATATGTTTTTAAAAAGCCTATGTATTGCATGGGAATTTCCTAGCGGTCCAGAGGTTAGGACTCCATGCTTTCACTGCCAAGGGCACAGGTTTGATCCTTGGTCAGGGAACTAAGATCCTGCAAAATGCCTGGAACAGCCCAAAAAAAAGAAAGAAAAAAAAAAAAGATCGTACCACCTTTCAAGTAAAGTTCTCAATAAAAAAAAAAAAGCCTACATACTGTATAGTAGGTGTTCAGTACATGCTGGGTTCTACTCTGCCTTCCACTCTTTATAGTAATTAACTGCTGGACAACGAACTGTTTTCCACTTTCTAAATGGAAAAAAAAATCAGCAAAATGTTTTCTCACTTCAAACCAGCCAAGTCATAACATACGGGGTTCCTATCACATACGTGAAATGTACATTGTTTTAGTAGTCCTATCAGTACCAGCAGAAAGGTGTTAAAAAATCCTCTAAGAATTAACAAAATCCAGTAGGAATTCAAACTCTCAGTTTGTTAAAACTTAAGTTGCTTGATTATTTTCAGCATTATACTTCATATGTGTTTGCATTTTAATTTTGTATTTATTCTTTAAGCATCAATAGAGAACATTACAAAGAAATTTCACTCATGATCGTTTCAGACAAAACCCAGTTTATTCCCAGTTTCCTTATTGTCTGTAACTATATAATTATGTAAAATATGTATATATATGCATTTGCACAAATTTGCAGTAATAAGATATATACACTTTCAAGTCACTTTTTCTCTTAATATTAAACATTATTTTCTATATTGCTAATTGTTATATGTATGATTTTAATAATGACATAATATTTCATCAATTAGAAGTTCCCTCATGACATATTTAGGTCATACCTTAGTTTTTCATGATTATACGTAATATTACAATGGCCACTTTTAGGAACATGATAGAGATTATTCCATCTCTTTTTTTTTAAATTTATTTTTTATTTATTTTATTTTTGGCTGCATTGGGTTTTTGTTGCTGCTTTTTGGCTGCATTGGGTTTTTGTTGCTGCGCGCAGGCTTTCTCTAGTTGCAGCAAGCAGGGGCTACTCTTTGTTGTGGTGCATGGGCTTCTCATTGCAGTTATATGCATTTGCACAAATTTGCAGTAATAAGATATATACACTTTCAAGTCACTTTTTCTCTTAATATTAAACATTATTTTCTATATTGCTAATTGTTATATGTATGATTTTAATAATGACATAATATTTCATCAATTAGAAGTTCCCTCATGACATATTTAGGTCATACCTTAGTTTTTCATGATTATACGTAATATTACAATGGCCACTTTTAGGAACATGATAGAGATTATTCCATCTCTTTTTTTTTTAATTTATTTTTTATTTATTTTATTTTTGGCTGCATTGGGTTTTTGTTGCTGCGCGCAGGCTTTCTCTAGTTGCAGCAAGCAGGGGCTACTCTTTGTTGTGGTGCATGGGCTTCTCATTGCAGTGGCTTCTCTTGTTACCGAGCATGGGCTCTAGGCATGCTGGCTTCAGTAGTTGCAGCACGCGGGTTCACAGGCTCTAGAGTGCAGGCTCAGTAGCTGTGGCACATGGGCTTAGTTGCTCTGTGGCATGTGGGATCTTCCGGGACCAGGGCTCGAACACTTGTCCCCTGCATTGGCAGGCAGACTTAACCACTGTGCCACCAGGGAAGCCCAAGATTATTCCATCTCTTGACTAATTTGTTAGCAGTTAGTTTCCCAAGAAGAGCTCGCTGAGTTATAGAGAATGAAACTGGATCATTTTGATCTGTATTCCTGGGCTGTCCTCCAAAAGGATTGTGTCTACAACAATGTGTGCAGGATCCTGCTTTCTCGTGATGGCCACTGCTAGCACTAGTTCATGTTTCATGGACTAGTCTTTTTTTCTGGCATGACTGGCTCTTCTTTTATCAGGAGTCTTCCATTTCATTTTAAGTCAGATTTGAAATCTGTTTCTTCTGCAGTTAGTAGAATACTCTCTTTTTTTCTCTTTTTACTTTAAGCATCTCATTTTCAAATATAGCAAAGAGCAGAGGTCCCCAACCTTTTTGGCAGCAGGGACCAGATTTGTGGAAGACAATGTTTCCACGGGGACTGGGGGTTGGGGGGATGGTTCAGGCCGTAATGCAAGCGATGCGGAGCTGCAGATGACGCTTTGCTTCTTAGCCGCTCACCTCCTGCTGTGCGGCCCAGTTCCTAACAGGCGGGGGACGGCTACTGGTCCTCAGCCCGGGGGTTGGGGACCCGTGGCAAAGAGGATTAAAGTACCTTTCACAGAAAACAAAGGGATTTTATTTATTTATTTATTTCACACACACACACACACACACACACACACACACACACACACACTGTATTTTACTTTTACAAGAGATAAATAAACTGACACCAAGCACTGTAAATGGATGGTCACAACAAAAGTAACAATGATTGCAATTACCAAACACAAAACACACTCATACTATGTCATAATATTGACATTCAGTCCAGTAATCCTCCACTGTAACAGCTCCTTTACTTTGCAGTGAAAATTGATTTGTATATTTTTTGCCTCTGAGTCCTTGTGGGATTTTTTTTTTTAATTCAAACAGAAAGTCACAAAAATTATAATCATCCTCATCAGTTCACTCAGTCCCATAAACAAAGGGATTTTTGTTTGTTTGTTTTAACGTGCAATATATCTGGAAGTAAAGCTTATTGAGCAATGACTCTATTCTAAGTGCTTTATATGTATTAGCTTGTTGAACCTTCAAAACCGTACATTATTTCCACTCAGTAGATCAGACCATGGAGACAGAAAAGTTAAATAATTTGTCCTCTGTCACATAGCTAGTAAGTAACCCAGCAGAGATCCCAACTCAGAAAGTCTGATTTCAGAGTGGACTCACTAAATCACTGTGCTATTCTAGAAATGGCAGCAAAAACTAATGTTTATTTAGTAGAAGTTCCAGGGAAGACTTGTCTTTTTTCTTAGGAATTTATATTTAGATTGGAAACTGACCAGGAAAAATAGTCCTCTTTTAATAAAGCTTTCTTCTCGTCACTCTCATCCTCTCCTAAAATATATATAAGGGACAGAATGGGGAGGGGTAGAATATAATTGACCAAAAGGACATTAATCTTTCTTAACTCCATAAACTTTTCACGCAATGAAGATTACCAAATAAAATATGAAAACAATTTTTCTGTCAACAATTTGTGAGCCAAATTCTAATCATATTCTTCAGTGGAGCCTAAAATCAACATGGGATGTGTACAACAATAATTTCTTATGCTGCATCCTTTTCCTGAGGTCCACAAAGAAGTTTACAAATACTAGACCTAAGAAGGTTGCCAATTATTTATTTTTTGAAATGAAAGTTTATTTTGTCTATTAATTACATGTTCTTTTTGAGCTTGTTACTCAGAATACTGTTGACCTAGGAAAGGTAAGCACTTTTGTAGATGAATATTTAATTCTGTTTTTTACTATTAGGTCTGACCCATTTCCCTTTGTGTTTATAAGTATTAAGAATTCCCATACTTCAAAGGTAGGAACAAAAAACAAAGAAAACAAGACATAATAAATAGCTTAAGGAGGAAAATCACTCATAATAAAAATTATACTTTGCATCTTTAACTTTTTAACTTTTAAAATGCAGTTTCTTATTTATGTTATTTTTTTATTGAAGTATAGTTGAGAAATTCTTATTTATCAGCTCAATACTAGGAGGCATCTGTAGACAGATGTTAGTCTCATTTATTTTACAGATGAATAAATAGAGGCAAAACGAAATCAGTCATGAACCCAAAGAATCCATCCTTTCCCTGCTCTTTCCTTAGCTCAGTCCAGTTAGAAAGACAAACTGATGTCTAAGCTACACTTCTTGAATAGACCCCAACACACCTGATGATGGACAACATGAGACATATAAAAACATGTTTTAGGAAAATTTTAGGTCTAACACAGATATTCTGTGATATAGTTGCTGTCTTGGGCTGCCCGAATCTGCAATTTGGCAGCTGTAGCCAATTTGCTGAAGAATCATATCGCTGCCACCTCTCGTTTTCTCATCCAGGTGGTAAAATGATAGCCTACTCTTATGAATCTACTCATTTAGTTGGCTAGTATCTAATTAGAGAAGAAACAAACTGTTCTTTCTCTCACTTCAGAGTCTAACAGACCAGCTTATGGCTTCTTCCACCAGGTGAGCTCTCGGTGGCGCTTGGCTGGCCTTCCTCCACTGAGTCAGCACAGGTCTGCTGCAGCTGGCCATAACTAGAACCTCTAGCGAGCAGGGTGGTTTGAGAAGATGGCCTCAGGATCTGCAGAGGAGAAAACTTCTGGGGTTCTAGCTGCTGGTGGAGTTATTGGCAAGCTATGACTAATCAGACATGAAATTTTCTTGCTCTGTTTTTGTTTAAAATTTTTGTTTCCTTTCTAGTCCAATTTAGCTTAATTTTTGTAGACCCAATCTCAATACCCCTCACAAAGTTTCTATCATAATATTCTGGGAAAGTTATACTTTGTGCTTAACTTTATTTGTGCTTAAATTGGGACAGTAAACCATTTAACCAAGTATCATTTTTACCCTGACTCTTATACAGGTATCCCCTGCTTTTTGACAGTTAGCTTTATGCCACTTCGCTTTTACAAAAGACCTACTTTAGCACCTGTTTTTGTTACTGAATCAAACTTAGGTCCACTAGCCCCCACGCAGTAAAGGTAATCTACTGATACCAGGTTGTGGTAAAGGAAAGTACAGTGTTTATTGCAAGGCCAAGCAGGGAGTACAGGTGGCTAATGCTCTCGAGACCTGAACTCTCCCGTGGCTTTCAGGGAAAGGTTTCTAAAGACAGGGTGAGGGAAAGGGTCGCAGGGTGCCTGACCAGCTCCTGGCCGTTCTTCTGATTGGTTGGTGGTTAGGTAATTGTGAGTCGACATCATCAACCTTCTGTTTCTAACAGGTATGGGGTCTATGTGATGGTGTTCAGTATGCTGTTAACTTCTTCTACCTGGTGGGAGTTTCAGTACCTGCAAAATAACTCAAGGATATGGCTCAGAATATTACCTATAGCCCTTGAGAGGAAGCCCTTTGTTGTATGCCTGAACTATTATTATTTTGTCTTGCTTGACTGCTTTCCTTTGTTTCTGCATTTTCTCACTTCTCTGATTAAATTTGCTCTTTAGAACTTGGGGAAGGCCTAGGAGGCTAAAGTTTTTCTACAAACAAGAGGCGGGGGGAGGTGTCTGTCCCCAAAACGTGGCATAGGGTCCTGCTCCGTTACCATCCCCTCTTTTCTTTGATACTCCTCAGTCTTGATAGGGAGCAGGTGTGGGACAAGAAAGGCAATGAAGTTTTGCATAGAGAGGTTAATCATAAGCTCCGCAGAGGAACTCGTTTTTAGGGGGGACTTGGTTTCATTTTCACTAACTGAAAGAAATCTGAAGAGGATTTTTGCTATGGCGAAAGAAGGTGAAAAGGGAAAATAACCCTAGCAGCAAGAGTGGCACTGCCAAGCTCCTTGCCTGGGGACTGCACTTAGCCTCTCAGCATCAGACCGTCATAGCTTTGAACTGTGTCTGTGAGCAGCTGTGCTTTATCCTGATTTCTTCTGTGCAGCCACAAGCAAGATGTGTTCGTAGATAATTGCTTCTTCCCTTGATGCCATTTCGCTTAGGAAAGGTTTCACAGACACGCTCAGCTTTCGGATACAGGAAAACTTGTATGTGTTAGAACTTGGCTCCTTGATTAACATAATGACCTAAGACTTTGGTCTAGATAGCTGCGTTGGGGGTGATGGTGAGTTAGGTACTCTAGCTGAAGAGTTTTGAAAGAGGAAAGGCAACTTGCTTTCCACAATGACACTTGTATACTTGATATAGATGTTGACAAGAATAAATGTCTAGTTAAGTTTATTCTAGCTCTTTAATCTTTTAAAAATATATATAGCTGAATGAATACTTATGTTTTCTGGCACTAATTTCTTCGTGTTTGTACATTTCTTTCTTGTCTAATGGATTTAAAGAGCAGGACTTTTTCATTCTGTCCTAAGTATTTTCACACGAAACGCATTTTATAGTTGTATCTCATTGTCCAACACATGTCCTCATTCATCTTGAGCCACTGAAGGATTTCTGCTTCCTCCTATCTATGGATTCTGTTCTGTGTGTCTAAAATGATCAAAAGTTGATCATTCAGAGTCATTTTATTTGTATGTGATTTGATTAATGATGTAAACATGACTAATTGTTTAAATAGTAAAGCTAAAATCTTTTGCTGTTTTATTCCTATAGAGGGTACATTTTATTTTGAAAACATTCAGTACTATCCTATCTTCTATTTAGAGACAATAATGCTTTTCAGACATGGCTCTGATGATGATAAAAGAGGGAAAATGTCCTTATTAGATAGAGATGCATACTGAAGTATTCACAAGAGAAAAAAGAAAATAGTTGATATCTGGGATTTGCATTTAAATATTCAAGTGAAAAAAAAAGTTAAGGGGGAAATAAAACACAATTGGTGAAACATTAACAATTGTTGGGCTTCCCTGGTGGCGCAGTGGTTGAAAATCTGTCTTCTAATGCAGGGGACACAGGTTCGAGCCCTGGTCTGGGAGGATCCCACATGCCGCGGAGCCACTTGGCCCGTGAGCCACAACTACTGAGCCTGCGCGTCTGGAGCCTGTGCTCCGCAACAAGAGAGGCCGCGACAGTGAGAGGCCCGCGCACCGCGATGAAGAGTGGCCCCCGCTCGCCGCAACAGGAGAAAGCCCTCGCACAGAAACGAAGACCCAACACGGCAAAAATAAATAAATTAATTAATAAACTCCTACCCCCAACATCTTCTTCTTCAAAAAAAACAAACAATTGTTGAAGGCAGGTGATGAGCACATGGGTTTATTTTATTAGTTTATGCACTTTTATGTTTGAAATTTTCCAGAATAAAAGAGGCTTGTTTACCACTTTAGGCCCATTCCACCTCTGCCTCTTGCTTCAGTGAATCACACATTTTCACTGTTCATTGAAGAGAACTTGTCATATTCTCTGTCTCATACAGATAAAACTTTATTTCACAAATATGTCCCTGGTTTGGGAGAGAGTAGAAAAACACACCTTGAGGTCAGACAGATTCTATATATTGTGAATGCTCGTTCCACCACTCCTGACTGCAAACCCTTGGACAATTTACTTAACCTTTCTCATCCCCATTTTTGTTTTTTATTGAAGTATAGTTGATTTACAGTGTTGTGTAGTTTCTCGTATATAGCAAAGTAATTCAGTTATATTTATATTCAGTTCTATATTTCAGATTCTTTTCCTTTATAGGTTATTATAAAATATTGAGTATAGTTCCCTGTGCTATACAGTAGGTCCTTGTTTGTTATTTATTTTCTATATAGTAGTATGTATCTTGTAATCCCAAACTTTCATCCCAAATTTTTCATCTGGCAAGTGGGGATAATATTCTTGTCACCTGGCTGTGGAAATTTAATAAGATGAGAACCTAGCATTAAGGGCTATGGATTCTTAATATTTAATAAATGATAATTTAAAAGATTGTGAATAAATGTTAGTAATAGCAGTACTAGGAATTGTTGTGGCTGTCAATATCACCTTGGAGTTGTGTGAATCTAATATCTACTGTGAAGGGCCTTTTTTTTTTCAAGGTAATTCATAATAGCAATGCATAGCATAGAATAGCAATCTGGTCTATGTGTGTCATATGTTTGATTCTCCTTCACAGACGTTTTGCTCAGCAGTATAATGGATTGTCTTAGAGCTCTACAGAGCTTTTTGGGGGAGAAATATGCATCCTTCTGTGAATGCCTGTTCAAGGGCTATCTCCTCTCCGCAGCCTCTTTGGATCCCTCCAGGAAGCATTAGAACTTCTCTTTTGTGTTCTCTCAGTGCTTAGCATACATATGAAAGCACTTCCCCCAGATTATTGTCGGTGTTTAATTTGGGGGTTTGACTCCCAGAGTCCAGCACCTTGTCTGTAAATCATGGTTTTGATTCCTCTTCTGCCTTCCTTCCAGCTCTATCCCTGGCTCATATTAGCTGCTTAAAATATATGTGAGAGGCCACTCTCGCCTTCTGAGATGGCCCACACTCTGTCTGTGGAGTGTATTTCTCTCTAAATAAATCCACTTCTTACCTGTCACTTTGTCTCTCACTGAATACTTTCTGCGATGAGACATCAAGAACCTGATCTTCAAGTCCTGAAACCAGGTGTTAACCTGAGATCAGGTCTTTTAACCTGATTTCAGTTAAAAGAACATGGGGGGCTTCCCTGGTGGCACAGTGGTTAGGAATCAGCCTGCCAATGCAGGGGACACGGGTTCGAGCCCTGGTCCAGGAAGATCCCACATGCCGCGGAGCAACTAGGCCTGTGCGCCACAACTACCCGGCCTGCACTCTAGAGCGCACGAGCCACAAATACTGAGCCCACGTGCCACAACTACTGAAGCTCACACGCCACAACTACTGTAGCCCACGCGCCACAAGTACTGAAGCCCGCGCACCTAGAGCCCGTGCTCCGCAACAAGAGAAGCCACTGCAATGAGAAGCCCGCGCACTGAAATGAAGGGTAGCCCCCGCTCACTGCAACTAGAGAAAGCCTGCGTGCAGCAGTAAAGACCCAACACAGACAAAAATAAAAACAAATAAAATTATATATATATATATATATATATATATATATATATATAAGGATTTCCTGCCTGAATGAACGAAGGACTGAATAAATGAATGAACCACCCTGCTTATTTATGAAGAGTTTCTTTTATTTTTCTGGACAGCTCTGTTAGATTGCCTAAATAGAGATCAAAGTCCAAAACTCCTTTTTATGTCCCATTTATATCACTCAAGGTTCATGTTTTATGACAGTCTATGGATATTTCTTCTTACATTTCTGGGAAAAAACCCAGCATAGGAAGGGAGCAGGGTGGAACAGGGGTGAGAGAGAGAGGGAAGGTTGGACTTCCACTAAAATTTTTCTGAGCCATGATTATATTTTTATCAATGGGGAATGGCAAACATGAACAACTGAAAAACATAGCATTCATCCAATTTTCTATTACCTGTGCTGAAAGACAACATTTAGGGGCAGAATATATGTGTCTAGCAGGTCAAAATGTTATTACCGTGAGTTGGCACCCATTTACCTATTTATATTGATAAGTCTTGTGAAAAATTACAGGCAGTCATATACTAAGAAAAGGAATTTTAATCAAAATAAGTCAGTCAAAACTTCCTGCCTCTGTCCTTCCTGATAGTTTGGTCCATTTTTCTAGCTGTGGGTTGTTTTTTTTTTTTAAACACTCAGCTTCCTGTTATTATGAATAGCTACCTTTCTGGCCAGACTGTTAATAAATTACAGGGCTAGACACATCAAGGTAGCTTCACAACGCTCGTTAAATGGAATTGAAAACACCAGAAGCCCAAGATAAGTGGGTGGTTTATTGGGTAGTAACCTAATAACACCAGCCAAGCAATTGTACTCTAGTTACCTAGAGGTTTCTTTGTCAAACCTTTGTGATGTTATATACCTTATGAGTGATTCTGTACTTACTGAAGGAGTATACTTGCATTTACAATATGACAGAGATTCTAAGAAGGAAATCAGAGGTGGTTGCATCCTTATTGAAAAATCATGGGTAGATGTTAATACAATTGGGGCAATAAGTAAAAATTGCTCTGCCGCTCATTAGAAGTGAATGAGCCACACCTCTTGCCTGTTTAAAAAGGGTGTTTCTTCCTGTAGTTTCTTTATTTGCCCACTGGAAGTTTGGTTGTATTTTACTACAAGAAAATGGTTTTTAACAATATTGAACAACAGTGATTCAGATAGAAATGAAGTCATTTTCAATTTCTCCAAATCATATAAAATGACCCTGTGGGAAATACACCTAAGCATTTCCTCCTGAGAGGAGTACTGCTTGAAGAGGATCAAATGTGAATTTGTAAAGGACCCTCACCTCCTCACTCATTCCTTCAACACATTTTTTTAAGCACCGACTCTGTGCCAGGAACTATGGTGTCCCATAGGAACACAGAAGAAAGCACAAAGATGTAACTCAGCTCACATGAGGAAGAGAGTTTAGGGGGGAATTCAGCAACCAAACTAGCAGACAATAACAGAAACGTGGTGGGTGGAAAAGGATAAGTCCAGAGAACCATGAGAAGAGGGGGTGGTATTAGGAAAGGCTTCCTGGAAGTAGTTACAGTTGAGCTAAAGGATTAGTTATTTGAAGGGATGGAGGGAAGCGTGAGTCTAATGAAGGGAATGACCCATACAGAGGCACTGAGAAGGTAGCAGTGCTTTTGAATTCCTTAAATTATAATTTAGGGAATTCCCTGGCAGTCCAGTGGTTAGGACTCTGTGCTTCCACTGCCATGGGCACGGGTTCAGTCCCTGGTCAGGGAACTAAGATTCCACAAGCCCTGCAGTTTGGCCAAAAAAATATATATATATGTATATACATATAAATATGTGTGTGTGTGTGTGTGTATATATATGTGTGTGTGTGTATATATATGTGCATGTGTGTGTGTGTATATATATATATATATAAAAACTTTAGAAGGTGCTGGAGTACTGGAGGGGAGAGAGGATGGCGGGAAATGAAATGGAGACGTTCTCAGAGCCCACACTATTTAAAGCCTTCCTGGTACGCATAGAAGAGAGTATAATGTGGGAAACTCTTTCCTAGAGATAGGAAATTTGTACAAAGTTGCCCGGTGTAAATACTTAGTTGATGGGCAGGTATATATGGATGCACATAAAATGCAATGACAGCATTCGTCTCACTGTCCCTCTGGGAATTCTGGAGCCCTAAGGAAGTCCCTAATGCCTATGCACGGCAAGAATCTGGGCTGGCCACTTGGGAGTTTCACTGTACACATTTGGCAAACGTGGCCTACTTCCAGCATGTTCACGCCAGTTCCTTCAGCCAACAGCTACTGAATTTTGTCTATGTGTCAAATTCAGAATGAAAGAGGCCCAGCGTGGCCAGTAGGAATGAAAGTGAGGGGAAGAGGTAAAGAAACTGACCCTGATCATCTATAACCTACCAGTCATCTCACATACATTATTTAGTATATCCAGAAATTCCTTGCAGTGGGTGTTACCAGGTGCATTTTAAAGATGAGAAAACTGACATTCATCAAGGTTAAATTAAAAGACTTGTCCACGTAAATGGTGCAGCCAGGATTCTGACCTAGTTCTAATTGACTCCAAATACATTTTCCTCTTCATTATTATACTGTGGTCCCTGCCCTGAGTTTTCTCCCTCCCTGGACAGAATTCTCAGGCCCACAATTTTACTTCGTCAGAGTTTGGGGCAAATGGAGAAGTAGAGAAGTCACAGGGGTCTTGTTTGGGAGCACACACACACCAAACCAAACCAAAAGACAGCATAGGGAGGGAGCAGGGCGGAACCGGGGTGAGAGAGAGGGAAGGATGGACTTCTACCAAAGTGTTTCTGAGCCAGATAATGCTTTCTAAATTAAATATACTATTTAGGTAAGACTAACCGCGCAGACAAATAGTGCATAGGTTTGTTCCCCGGTGTGCACACCCCATTTTGTTCCTCTCTGCACACCCCAGACCCCTCAGGGAAGGGTCCTGTCACCAAGAAGAGGGGATGAGAAGAAAGCATGAGGCTCCATCAAAACTTACTGCAAGAAAGAGGCAAACCCACAATAGCAACTCCTCAATCGACAAGTGTTGATAAGTAAAGATTTGAGGAAGGTGGAGTAGGGGAGGGCAGACAATAATTGCTTGGAGAGCCCGTAGGCTTGCATGATATCTGCAATTCACAGGACTCTTCCTCTGCTCCACTGAATGAGTGAAATAGCCAAGGTGACGCATGTGGTTTATCTGCTTTTCACAAAAAGACTGCACGATAGCTGGGGAGGCCTACACAGCTTGGTAAACGTACATTACAGGGCCTTGCTCTGTTGCCTCCCCTTTATTCCCTGGTGGGGCTGAAAGAGGCTCCTTGCCACGAACTATGGAAGTCACATCTCTTGGTTCCACCCAGGAATTTTCTCTCGTTAGCCAATGAACTTGGAGAGATTTTTGTTTTCAGTGTTGCATTTGAATGTTGGTTGTCATTTTCATTCCTTGATTCTGAATCATCTGTGCAAATCTTCTACCCTCTTTGAAGAAAAATGTGTGGGGCTGCTTTCCTCTAGAATGTGTGATGTCAGAGAGAACTAAATTTAACCAGGCACAATTACCCATTTTGGCCACAGCTATTGGCCAAACACTCAGGAATCAGACGGCTGAAATTATCGCAGGATGCCAATATTGTCTCCGACGAGGGCAAGTTTTACTTGGCATTTAAAAATTTCCCTGAAACAGAGAAGAACTCTTTATTCACCCAGGTAAGAAAGTCCATCTGCTATGTTATATGTCCCAGACCAGTGAGTTTTCAAATGGAATTTAGAGAACGGTAGGCATTTCTAAGGGGAAACTGTACAAGAAAAACTGTACCTGAAAAACTGTCCCTTCAGGCCCCAGAAGGGTTGTTTTATGGCAATAAAACATAGATAAAAAGAATTTCAAAGCCATTTGAAAACCACCAGAGCTGAGACTATCACTTATTCTGCCTCTTTCTTACATAATTCTTCTAGTTATCTCTTGTTCAAGGTTCACTTTCATAGCCTAAATGAGTTTGTGGTGCTTTTAAGAGTGATTATCATCCAAGAAATCTATGGAATATCAGCAGCAGACAGGTGAAAACGCTGTACTGAACCTGATTCCTTGGCTTATTGTCCAAATTCAGTGATTATAAATGCAAAAAGAAGCCTGTAATATACCTGAAGAAAAAAGAAAGGCTGTTGGTAATTTTCATCTTCAAAGATGAAGGTGATTTAACACATGATAAGTTCATCTATTCCTTGGGCTTCCCTGGTGGCACAGTGAATAAGAATCCACCTGCCAGTGCAGGTGACACAGGTTCTAGCCCTGGTCCGGGAAGATCCCACATGCCACAGAGCAAGTAAGCCCGTGCGCCACAACTACTGAGACTGTGCTCTAGAGCCTGAGAGCCACAACTATGGAGCCCGTGTGCCACAACTACTGAAGTCCATGCGCCTAAAGCCTGTGCTCCACAACAAGACAAGCCGCTGCACAGAGAAGCCCGTGCACCGCAACAAAGAGTAGCCCCTGCTCACCGCAACTAGAGAAAGCCCTCACAGCATCGAAGACCCCACGCAGCCAAAAATAAATTAATTAAATAAATTAATTTAAAAGAGTGTATACGTGTCAATCGCAATCTCCCTAAAAAAAATAATAATAATTTCATCTATTCCAAAAGACTTTTATCCACAACTATGTTCCTGGATTGTTATTTGCAATACAAAATAATTGAAACTATCTAAATGTTTACCAACAATGGAATATTTCAATAAATTATTTTATATTTACATGTTGGAATATTAAGTAGCAGTTTAAAATGGTGTTTTCAGAACTTGTAATCACAAGGGGGAAATGTTATATTACGAGGGTCTGCGAACAAAAGTAGATGAAAACATACATGCAAAATAAGATCTCACCTGTGTATATAAATCTATATGTTAAAAAAATACTGAGCATAAACTTTAAAATTTTGGTTGTAGTTTTTCCATTCATTCAACTCTTTAGTATTTTCTATAATGCAGCTATAGTATAAAAAAGGGTTTATATTAAAAACAGGATATCTTTTAAAAAATATTGAAATATAAAATTTCTAAGCCCTCTGCTCTTCTGTTTCACCAGCCATTCACCAAGTTTTAAAGTAAAACTGCTTTTATTAAAAGACAGAAATTCTGGGCTTCCCTGGTGGCGCAGTGGTTGAGAGTCCGCCTGCCGATGCGGGGGACACTGGTTCGTGCCCCGGTCCGGGAGGATCCCACATGCCTGAGAGGCCCGCGTACCGCAAAAAAAAAAAAAAAAAAAAAAAAGACAGAAATTCCATTAAATATACCAATTTTCCATCAGGCACCATTTTCTCTAATGATGACTTCAATTTTTATGCATAAATGCCCTTAGCATTTCTAGTTACAGGATCCTGCATTTGTTAACATTTCTGAAACATTCCTCTCTAGGCTTTTGGCAAGTCTAGAGGTTTTCTTTGGTTTACAATCAAGACATAAAGATTAATCCTTTAGCGAGCATAACCAACTTTGTCTTTAGTTAGTCCGTTGTGGGGCTCAGATGAGTCTTCCTAAGGCAGCAAATTTCTCCCTGTGCTGAGTGGATTTTGATATTTCCCGGGCTGTGCTGTGAGTGGCCGGCTTCCACCCACTCTGGGTCAGAAGGAACAGGCCCCCAATCAAATCTACATCAGCTCTCCCTGGGAAGTGATTTTATGGCTTCCAAAGGTCGCATGAATTAAGAGGCTGCCTGAGGCTTTTATGTGGCAAATGGTTGATACAATTTTAAAAGGTCATATTTTTTCTAACTGGTTGCCTCATATAAAATGTGCTTTTATGAGTTCTATTATACAGGCCTTGTGACCCAGCTGCATTAGAACTAGGCTTGAGAGGTAAAGAAGGAAGACTATCAAGTTGCCATTGGTTTGCTGGGTGAGGGTCTGAGCAAATTTAATCATGAGCATCTCAACTGCCTTTTCTAAAAATTGGGGCATTATGATGCTGAATGGATAACCAATGTATCATTGTCAAGGACCTCGAAAACAAAGTTTTATGTGAAAGCTTTCTAATGGGTACTCTATAACATATATTTAACCCACCTTCTGAAATACTTCTACAATACTATATAGATAGGGTCTATTTTACAGGAGACATGGCTTTGCCTCAAAAATCTTTCATATCACTTCAGTGCCCAGGAAGGATCACAGTACTTGTGTATTTTAATTTGGTATCTTAATCTATTTCTAATTTTTATTTCTAAATTAAGACACTGAAGATGTTTGTGCACTTAGAAAAAACGGTGTGTTGGTTTAGTCTCTGAATGAAATGCAAACAGAAAAAAAAAAACCACTTAAAAGGTACTGAACTTTCCTATTCAAATTGGGGACATTTAGAATACATATTGTACCAGAGTTAATATGTGCTATCTAAGGTTTTTATCACCCAACATGCAATATTCTTGTACAACATTAGCTTGGCAAATAATCGGGGCAGCTGGTTAATCATTAGCCTTTGACTCTAGACCTGGACTCAAAAACAAGAATATTTATGAGAGGAGGGAAGGTTGAGGGAGAAAAAAAAAATTTTGCCGAAATACCATATTGAACCATTTTTCTACAACATCTCAGTACTTAGTAAATAAATCTTGACTCTCAATTTCACTATTCTTCAAAATCACTTTCAAGGTGAAGACCTGACCCTAGAAAACATTTTCTTACGTTTGCCCAGGCAGTAGATCAGCTTGAACTGCAATATTGGAACAAGATTAGTCAACTTTTCAGAAAAAGGATTTCTTAAAATATTTCTTAATTTTTGTTCTTAAAAAATACCCTCATAATACAATGCTAAAGGGGGAAAATTTTATACATACATATATAAAAATATGTAATAAAATGTGTATATGTATGTGAACTCGACTTAATAAAATACATATATGTGTACATAGAAAGTGACTGGAATGGAATATTAAAAAATGTTAGTGGTGCTTGTCCCCAGGTCATAAAGTTATTGATAGTTTCAATTTTCTTTTTAGACCTTTCCATAGATTTATAAAATATAAAAAAAAACCCATAATATTCATAATTTAAAATGTAAAATTTAGTGGTTTTTAGTATATTCACAAGGTTGTACAACCATCACCTCTATTTAATTCCAAAACATTTTCATCACACCTCAAAAAGAGTCTATACCCATTAGCAGTGATGTTCTATTCCTCTCTGCTCTTAGCCCCTGGCAACCACTAAGCAATTTTCCATCTCTATAGAGCTTCCCATCCTGGATATTTCATATAAATGGAATTATACAATATCTGGTATTTTGTGTCTCTTTTCTTTGACTGAGAATGTTTTCAAGGTTATTGATGTTGTATCATGTATCAGTACTTCATTCCTTTTTATGGCTGAATATTCCATTGTATGAATATACCACATTTTGTTTATCCACTCATCAACTGATGAACATTTGGGTTGTTTCTACTTATTGGCTATTATGAATAATGCTTCTAAGAACATTCATGTGTAAACTGGTATATGGGCATATGCTTCCAATTCTCTTGGGTTTATACCTAGGCATGAAATTGCTAGATCTTACGGTGACTCTATGTGTAATTGTTGAGTAACTGCTAAATTGTTCTCCACAGTGGCTACATCACTTTCCATTCCCGTCAGCAATATTTGAGGGTCCCAATTTCTCCACATCTTCACCAATGCTTGTATTCGTCTGTCTTTGTGATTCTAGCCATCCTATTGAGTGTGATGTTGTATATATTGTGGTTTTGATTTGCATTTCCTTGAATGAATAATGATATTAAGCATCTTTTCTGTACTTATTGGCCATTTGTATATATTATTTTGAAAAATGTTTATTCAGATCCTTTGCCCATTTTAAAAACTGGTTTATTTATCTTTTTGTTCTTGAGTTGTAAGAGTTCTTTATATATTCTAATACAAGGTCTTTGTCAGATATACAATTTGCAGATGTTTTCTTCCATTCTGAGGGTTGCCTTTCCACTTTCCTGAAGGTGTCCTTTGCGGCATGGAAGTTTTAAATTTTGATAAAATCACTTTATCTATTTTTTAATTGTTATTGCTTATGCTTTTAGTGTTATAGCTCAGAAATCATTGCCTAATTTAGGTCACAAAAATTTATGCCTATGGTTTCTTATAGTTTTAGATCTTACATATAAAGTTTTGAATTAAATTTTATTTGGTGTGATGTAGGGATCCAACTTCATTATTTTACATGTGGATATCCCATTGTCCCAACACAATTTGTTGAAAAAAATTATTCTTTTCTCTATTCAATTGTCTTGGCACCCTTGTTGAAAATTAATTAAGTATAAAGGTAACAGTTTCTTTTTAGACTCTCAATCCTATTCCATTGATTTATATGTCTATCCTAGGCCAGTACCACACTGGGTTGATTACTGCCGTTTATAGTTTTATAGTAAGTTTTGAAATCAGGAAGAGTGAATTCTCCAACTTTGTCCTATTTTTTTCTGTGGTTGTTTTGGCTTTCATGGGCTCCTTGAATTTCCACGTGAATTTTTGGATCTGCTTGTCAACTTCTCCAAAAACAGAAGCTGGGACTTTGATGGGTATTGAATTAAACTTATGGATTAAATTGTACGTACTGCCATTTAAATCATATTAAGTCTTCCATCCCGTGAACCTGGAATGTATTTCCATTTATTTATATCTTTTCAAGTTTCTTTCTATAATGTTTTGTACTTTTCAGTGTACAAGTCTTACATTTCTTTTGTTAAATGCATTACTAAGTATTTTATAATTTTTGACACTATTGTAAATAAAAATATTTTCTTAATTTTATTTCATGTTGTTCATTGCTAGTGTGCAGAAAAGCAGCTGATTTTTGTATATTGATCTTGTAAACTGTAACCTTGCTGAATTCATTTATTAGCTTTAATAGTTTTGGTGGCTTCCTTAGAATTGTCTATATATAAGATCCTCTTATCTGGGAGTGGAGATGGTTTTACTTCTTTCTTTACAGTCCAGATGCCTTTTGTTTCTTCTTCTTGCCTAATTGTCCTGACTAAAACATCAAATTTAATGTTGAATAGAGGTGGATACCCTTGCCTTGTTCCTGATCTTAAGGGGAAAACTTCCCGTCTTTTACCATTAAATATGATGTTAGCAGTGAGTTTTTGTAGATGTCCTTTATCAGGCTGAGAATTCTCTTCTAGTCTTAGTTTATTGTGTTTTTATCATAAAATGCTGTTAAACTGTGTCAAAAAAATTTTTGCATCAATTGAGATGATCATGTGGTTTTTGTCTTTTATTATATTAATATGGTATATTGTCCAGAACTGAGCTGGAGAGAGTTGGGCCAGGTGTCTCAGTTCTAGGTGGTCAGTTAAAACAATAAGCCAAAATGAAAGCAACAGTCAAGCCTTCCATCACTTACAGTGATAGTATAGACAAGAAGCTAAATAGGAAAAAGTGCCTGTGCTATTTTCCCCCATAAAATGGTGCCAGGAGGTCAATGTATCAATGCAGATATTGGGGACCATCTCACTGCTGAGGGAGGCCCAGACAAAAGAGTCCTGCTGATTTATGGACCCAGGGATGTAGGGGAGGGAGAGGGAGAAGGGCTAGGAGTGGAAAAGTAGTTAATACTGAGAGTGGAGAAAGTGTCTTCAAGGCCCCCCAGATAAGGTGGGCTTGACAGAGGCACCTGAGAGAGGCCTTGGCTGAGGTTCCTCTGATAAAGAGGCCTCCAAATGGAGGCTCCTGAGCTAAGAATGCAGATATTCATAAAAGCAAGGCTAGCCAGAGGGAACTGAGCTCTTTACTGCAACTCCCATCAGAGACTGCGTTTTAATGGCTATGCACCAAGTCTTGTGTGTATGGGGGGAGAAGCTTTCCCCTCTGAGGCCTGTCAGGTAAAGCCTTTGTTACTACCTTGGTCGTGCCTGAAAGATCTCTCATAGAGTTTTGGCCTGGAGCAAGACTCCTCACATATTACACTGAGTGATTTTTGTATGTTAAACCAATCTTGCATTCCTGGAATAAATCTCATTATTATGATCTTCTTCTGGTAAAAGTGTAGCATCCTCCAAGGTTGAGGAAGACACCGCCAGCCAAGGGGAGGCTTGACTATGGCCTGCATTTTGGAGATCAGGGAATTGAGGCAGTACTAACTGCAGCTCTATGGCACTTCTGTATTATGGTAATGATTCTGAGTCCCTTCTTGGACATCAGGTACTATATGACACTTTCTGGCTGGAGTTGTAATTGGTAGAAGACCCTCTTCTCTGGTGAAGTGATCAACCATCTTGGGAAGTATATTTTGAAGTGGAAGTAACACCAGATCAAAGAATTACCTGGACTAGCAGCACACTTTGTGTGAGGCAGAAATAAACTTCTGTTGTTAAACCACTGTGGTTTTGGAATTGTTTTTTAGAACAGCATAGGCTTATCTATCCAGACTAATATGAGGGGGGTAACTGCTCCTTGTGTACAGCATTCATTGACTTTGCAGCATGAATTTTATAGAGCAGAACTGTGATAACATACAGAAGGGTGTGAGTCTAGGAACAGCATCCATTGGGTTTTAACGAAACAGTCTTCATCTACAGCTTGAAGCTGAGCTTTGCACAGAGGTACCTAGAACAGAACTCGGATTTCCTCTTTTCCAGATCAATAAAACTCTAATTAGTTGACCTTTCTGGTCTGCTTCAAAACATTGTTTTTATGTCATATCATTTATTTCTTCTTGGTTTTCATTTGTTTTTCTTTGCCCAAATACCCTGGCAGAGGAAGCCTGCCATATGTTTTACGAATTAACCAGTAATCTCACTCATCAGAACCATTGTTTGTCCATTATAGTCAATTCTTATGAACCCATTAAGGCAGGACCAAGGGAATCATAAACACGAATCTCCATTATGCTGCCTTGAGCCTCACCACCTTCTCTGTTCAGATAGTTGAGTGACAAATGATTATTTTTTAAAATCAGTTCCTTTCATTGAAATGGCTTACTTTCACACATGATCAAGTTTGGGGATTTTATTTTCCAGGCCAAAAAAATCCTTGAAACTTTTCTACCAGTTATTCAAATGGATTATTTCATGCCTAGTTAGCATCAATTATCTCTAGCAGGAAGTGTGATAGGCCTTTAAATGGTTACCGCACTACAGCTAACAGATGGAAACAACTGTAGTTCAAGCAAACAAATGAAAAGAGCAAAGGGACTTCAACCTGGAAGCTTAGAGAGAGAGGCCTGAGACTGAGGGTGATGGGGGGAAATCACAGAGACAAAGCCCTGTGGAGCAACGTAGGCATCCTCAGTTCTCCACTGGCTCTAAGGTGCTCACTTTGCAGAGACACTTAGCACCAGGTAATGGTTTTAGTCCGTTGGTGCTGATGAGAAATGCTAATACTTCTTATTAAAGGCTCAGCAAAGAACGCCTAATAAGAGGGAGAAGGGTCATCCTGCAAAATGTCAGTCCCTTTCAAAGTGACTGGTTTCCAATTTTGGGTCATAAAGAGTCAGAAAAACAACATACCATTTTTTCAGTAAGAGTTAGTTCTTTCTACATCTCTCACCTTGATTTATTCATTTATTGAATATCTACTATGTGCCAGAAACTCTGCTGAGTGTTCAGAATAAGCAATGAATAAGACATACTTTTACCCTCAAAAATCTTTACCCTCTGATGGGTATATCTTTACACTTTATTGCCTCTGGGGTAAAACAAAGCTGTATGGTATTTATCAGGTGAGAGCAATTTGTGACCAGAGCTGAGGAGGGTGCTGGAAAGAGTCACAGAGGAAATAGCGGTGAAGGATGAGTGAGTGGGACCCTGGTCAATGCCACGTACTCTGTCCAACTCTCATCATATTTGCCTTACTCCTGTTCCCTTCTACAGGTTGGATAGGAGGTCCTAGGAAGAGATCAACATGACCTGAGCTTTTCCCATGGGCAATCAGAATGGTGGCAATCTTCTTAGCAACAGTGTTTAGGAATACAAAAGGAGGAGCAGGTTGATGAGTCAGTAGTAGACATGTCATTTGGAGGTTCCTACAAGATATCTAGGAGATGTCTGGGAGGCAATAGATTTGTTTTAGCTGGAACAATGGATTTTTTTTTTTATTCTTTCAAATGTTTAACACGGCTAGTTGTTAGGGATGCAGGGGGAAAATAAGCATGTAGGCTAAAGACGTGTAGTAACTTCACAAAGTACTCAGACATACACTCAGTTGGGTTTGGTATGTCAATTGGGTTTCAGGCAGGAAGCAGTTAGCATGCTCAAACTGAGTAGAGTTTAATAAAGGGACTATTTACAAAGGAGCAGACAGGGGGAAGGAAAATCAAGATAGTGTAGCACCGCAGAGTTCATAATAGCAGGAAGTCATTATCAAGAGCAGACAGCAGTTACCAGTTCCCAGAGAGGAAGTAGAGAGCCCTGCAGAGAGAACCATGTGACAGGAGCTGTGGCTTTTAGTAGAGAGAAGATGACCAGTTGAGCCTCCCAGAGAGGCAGCCCATCCCCTGCTAGTACCTCCATTGGCGTGACCAGAGACAGAGGACAAAGATGCCCTTGACAAAGACCCTCCAGCTCAACCTCATGGGGCACAGAGGAGGATGCAGAAAGTTGGGGAGTAGATCTAGAGAGGTAAATAGATGTTCAGCATACGTACATAGTTTATGGGTACGTGTGCTGAATATCGGGTTCCATCCCTGGTCAGGGAACTAGAATCCCTCATGCTGCGGCCAAAAAAAAAAAAAAGTCAACAGGCTACGAAATGATGATCCTGTGTTGAACTCAGCTGTCTCTCTAAGTCTTATACTTTCTCATGGCGTCTTGCAATTCTGAGAGAGCTGGGTGAGAAAGAAGCATGGAAGCACACGGGCAGTTTGATCTGAAAAGACAGTGAGATTGGACTTGCCTGGTTTCTTCAGGCTGAGGAGTAGCGGGGAGCAAAATCTCAGAGGTCAAAAGAGTGGTCTGATCAGGCTAGAGAGTCAGAAGAGAAAAGGGTGGTGGGCAGGGTGCTGGAGACAACATTTAAGAGACCAAGGGCTTGGGCTTCCCTGGTGGCGCAGTGGTTAAGAATCCGCCCGCCGATGCAGGGGACACGGGTTCGCGCCCCGGTCCGGGAGGATCCCACGTGCCGCGGAGCGGCTGGGCCCGTGAGCCGTGGCCGCTGAGCCTGCGCGTCCGGAGCCTGTGCTCCGCAACGGGAGAGGCCACGGCAGTGAGAGGCCCGCGTACCGCAAAAAAAAAAAAAAAAAAAAAAAAAAGAAAGAGACCAAGGGCTTGAAAGATGCCACAGGAGCCAACTGCCTAGAAGAGAGCAGAAAATTCAAAGAAAGGAGAAGGGGACGAGGCTCAGAGGATTAAGCCACATACCCAAGAAAATAACCACAGTTAAGAGCAGCAACGGCATTTAAATGACTTCACAAGTAATGATCTTTCTGGGAGAGGCTTTCTTTACATACTCCCCTCTTCCACACCAAGGCACTTAGAGTGTCTAGAGTTCCACTACCTTCACTGACTCAGCAGGAAATCTGAAGATTCAGTTGCCCAGTGAAAGGATCTATTTTCCTACGTCTACCCTCAACTCCCTTCTCCTTACCTTCTCTTCTCCCCTCCTACACTCCTCCCTAATCGTGTTGAAATATCTCTAATGCCTCCTGGACTTCCCTGGTGGCACAGCGGTTAAGAACCCAACTGCCAATCCAGGGGACACGGGTTCGATCCCTGGTCCGGGAAGATCCCACATGTCGCGGAGCAACCGAGCCTGTACGCCACAACTCCTGAGCCCGTGCACTACAACTACTGAAGCCTGTGCGTGCCTAGAGCCTGTGCTCCGCAGCAAGAGAAGCCACCGCGATGAGAAGCCCGCGCACCGCAATGAAGAGTAGCCTCCGCTCGTTGCAACTAGAGAAAGCCCGCACGCAGCATCGAAGACCCAACGCGGCCAAAAATAAAATAAATAAATAAAGATTTAAAAAAAAAGAAAAAAAATAACTCTAATGCCACCTGGCAGAATATCCATTCCTTCAACTGATATTGAGTCCCTACCATGGTGGGCATTGTTCCTAGGTGCTGGGGATTTGACAGTGAACAAAGAAGACGAAAATCTCTCCCTCAAGAAGCTTACATTTTAGTTGGGAGAAAACAAATTAAGTAAAATTTATCATGCTGCTGATAAGTGCTATGGAGAAAAAGTTTAAAAGGGGGAATCTTGCTGGAGGTGGTAATTTTAAATAGAGAGGTCAGGAGATCACATTTGGAAACAAGCCTAGGGCATGGGAAAAGGGCTGTGGGGATATCTGGGGAAAGCACTTCCAGTTAGAAACAAGCAGAAGCAAAGGCTTGAAGACTCTGGCTGTGACTCTAAGTGAAATGCGAAGACATTGAGGTCTTTCAGCACTGAAGATACATGACTGAACATAAATTGTAAAAGGCTCATGCCCATTGCTGTGCAAATGGGCTGTGGATGGATAAGGACAGTAGCCAGAGACCAGTTAGGAGGCAGTCATGTGCGGGGGAGAGATTATGGAAGCTGTGTTGGATGCGGTAAAAAAAAAAAAAAAGTTCAGTTTCTGGATGTATTTTTTTTTTTTTTTTTTTTTTTTTTTTTTTTTGTGGTACGCGGGCCTCTCGCTGTTGTGGCCTC
>NC_041224.1:2514784-2535682 GCF_002837175.3 Physeter macrocephalus | reverse complement strand
GTTGCGTAGCACAGGCTCCGGACGCGCAGGCTCAGCGGCCATGGCTCACGGGCCCAGCCGCTCCGCGGCACGTGGGATCCTCCCGGACCGGGGCGCGAACCCGGTTCCCCTGCATCGGCAGGAGGACTCTCAACCACTGCGCCACCAAGGAAGCCCCTCTGGATGTATTTTGAAGCTGACAAGATTTGCTGGTGGATAGCATGTGGGAGAGAGACAAAGAGAGGGGTCAACGATGAGGCTGTGAGTTTTAGCCAGGAAGCTGGAAGTATGGAGTAGCCATTTTCTGAGTTGGTGGTTCCTCCTGGGAGTCTGAGGTAGGAGTTCAGTTTGGGACGTGTTACATTTGAGGTGCCTTTTAACATCCAAGTAGATATGGTGAGCAGGCAGCAAGATAGGAACATCTGTAGTTGAGCGAGGTCCAGACTGGTGACACAAATGTGGGAATGAGCAGGGAATTCCCTGGCGGTTCAGTGGTTAGGACTCTGTGCTTTCGTTGCTGCGACCCGGGTTTGATCCCTGGTCAGGGAACTAAGATCCCACAAGCCGTGTGGCGTGGCCGAAAAGAAAATATATATTAAAAAAAAATGTAGGGGTCAGCATGTAGATGTTACTTAAGGCCATGAGGCAGAAGCCTCTGGAGAGGGTGTATTTAGTGAAATGCTGATTCTGAAGTGCTCTAACCTTCAGAGGTCTGTACAGGAATGACACGAGCCATGAGCAAGAGACAATGGGGAGGGGCTTGAGCAGCGATAAACTGCAGTTCACAGATCTTGCCCAAAGGTGGTAGCCACCTCTCAGATCCAGCTGATTTCTGCCGTGAAAAATGCACAAGCTGTCCCAGTGGCACCAGAACTCCCCCACAAAACATATCTCCAGATCACCAGTTGGTAACCTTGGCCTTTCTGGGTTTACCACCCCACTCTGTCTGCAACTCTGTCATGCTATTTGATCAGTCTCATCTCCGTTCACAAGCTCAGATTTTGCACAGTACCTAGTGCTTGATATTGTGGGTCGAGGTTCTCCTTTAATTCGTAAATCTAGGCTTTACTTTCTGGAGGACCAGTGGTGTGCTGGTGCTAGCTTCCACTGGCTTAACGGAAACCAATTTTAGATTTTCTGAAATTTTGCAAGCTAGATAATAAACACAGCCATTATTAAAATTAAATGACCTAATAACCAACTAGGACCTAGTGTAGAGCACAGGGAACTATACTCAATATTTTGTAATAACCTATCAGGGAAAAGAGTCTGAAAAAGAATTACATGTATATATAACTGAATCCCTTTGCTGTACACCAGAAACTAACACAACATTGTAAGTCAACTATACTTCAATAAAAAAATTAAATGACATAAACATAAATACTCAAAACTCATCACTTCCTAATTATTTTTACTACATTTTGTTTTTCTGTGTGCTTCTGAGGGTTTGTTTGTTTGTTTTTTAACTTTAATTTTATCTGTATCCTGGAAATACTACATAGTGATATGTATTGCCTCCTAACTCTGCTTTTAGTGACTTCATGCTGGTAGCTTTAAATAGGCCATGTGGGAATATTTACACCACGAAAATACAAATCAGGGCTATTTTCCCTGGAAAGCCAGTTTGAAACCTTTATCTGCATACCACTGTACAAATGTCATTCTTGGGAATGCATCACAGGTGTCTGATAGAAACTGGACGTGACAATGGTAGACAGGCTTGGAGAGACTAAAGTTCAGATTGACTATTCCTTAATTCCTGACAGAGTATTTACTTGATGATCATTTTTTAAATAAGTCTAAGCAATTGCTGCATGGATTTTCAGAGATTAGCTTTGGAGAAGCCACACCTACAATTTGCATCTTCTGCTCTTCCAGTTACAAAACCGATGGGATGCACCACAGAAGGTCAACACAACAATTCTCCAAGGAGTTCTCTGCAAAATAGCTTGACATTTTGGGTCAGTGTTTCCTGACTGCCACTCAATGATAAACCCTATTACAAAAATGCCGTTGGAAAGAATATATAGTTTTCCCCAGAGCTCAAGGAGCAGGTAAAGAGAGACAAAGTATAATTAGGATAGTGGGGAAATGATTCTTTAGAGAGCAAAACACGTACAACAATTTTTTAAATTCAAATTTTTAATTCCATTTTTAAAAGGTCTATGCCTTTGCAAGAAATAAGTTTTCAACCATCAAGGGTTCAAGTTGGGCATCATGTAGCTCTCACGTAGGTAAAACCAAATGAGGCTTACTTGCCCCTTCAGGTTTCCTGAAGCTAACCTTTTTCCTTCCTTTTTACATGCCCTCTCCACAAATAGAGCTGGTAAAAAGTATCTGTTACAATGACCCGGGCTTTATCATTCATGGCAAATCTTTCTAAATTATAGGCTTTTCCTCATAGAGACCATTTACAGTGCGCATAATACAAGGCTGTGATCAACCATGGCACTCTTTGAACTAGCCGTACCATGTTATTACCACACTAAACTGGAGTGGCCAGTTTTTCTATAAATAAATATCCTCCTCACTGGGTAGATGAAAATCCTTAGTAACAGTTCCTGTATTATTGATTTTCTGGTTTCTAGCTTCTCTGCTGGGAATGACTTTTGAGTTGTTTTGAAAAGAGAAGTCTTGTAAACACTTGACTGTTGGCGAACTCAAGAAAAATCCGATTAACAGGGAATCAATAATATTATTACTCAGCTGGGTTCCCTGTAATGCTTCCATCTCTGGACCAGGTGAGTGGATGGGGTGAGGAGGTGAACTCTTTCAAAGAGATCGTGTGTTCTTCCTGGATTCCATTTGTTTCTTTGCAACAGTCCTTTAATTTTGTAACGTTGGAAATGGAGCTAATGATGACAGTTTGAACAAGATTGGCTTCCTCTCTGAGGGAGAACAAAGCAGAGATTATTGGCTTTGACAAAGGTGGCTGGAAGTTTAATCAACCACTCTGAGACGTTGTATCACCCGCATGGCTCTTTATACAACATTAGAAGTCCATGCACACATTATATTTTCAGGTCAGTGGTTTGATTGTTGATGCTGTTTGTCTTGTTTTCTTTTTCTGTAAACCCTCTAAAGAGAGGTTTGGAGGCACTAAAGGGCAGGATTCTGGTAGAAGCCTCAGACATCATCTGATTTCCTTCACTGCCATATCTTGGGTCCCTGCAACTACATCTTCTAGCCCTGGGGACAAGTTCCTGGCCAGGACCCCCTGGTCAGACACCTGTGCTCCCAGAGTCAAGTCAGCTACGTAGATCGCTGCTGAGGTCTAACCTTTTGCACCTGCTCTGATATTGCTTTCTTGTGAACTGGCTCTCACCTGGACCTCAAACCTATTATTTAAATCCTCAACCCGCCTACTTTTGTCCCAGGGCTTAGCTGGATATGCTTCCCTAAGCCGGACTTCCTGTGGTTGAGCTCCTGATACCTCACGACACTCTCCATCTCTGCCTGGTCTGTCTGCCTGACTACACATCAGGTGACCACTGATGACCAGATCCCGTGACCTGTGCCCACCTCTTTGGGCTTTTATCAATTATAGCCTTGTTCTTAGTCCTGGCTACACATTTCAGCCACAAGTGAACTTTTATACTGTGTCTGGGACTCACTCCTAGGAATTCAGATTTAGCTGGTCTCATAGGGAATATTGATTTTTTTTTTTTTTTTTTAGAAATTAAAATTCCTTGTTATGGGCTGAATTGTGTCTCCCCCGCCCCAATTCATATGTTGAAGTCCTAACACCCAGTACCTCAAATGTGCCTGTATTTGAATATCGGGTCTTTAAATAAGTAATTAAGTTAAAATGAGGTCATTAGGGTGGGTCAGAATCTAATACGACTGATACCCTTATAAGAAGAGGAAATTAGGACACAGAGACACAGAGGGAAGACCATGTGAAGAAGACGCAGGGAGAAGAAAGCCATCTACAAGCCAAGGAGAGAGACCTTAGAAAAAAATACAGCCTGGTGACACCTTGACCTCAGACTTCTAGCCTCCAAAATTGTGAGAAAATAATATTTGTTATTCAAGCCACCCAGTCTGTGGTATTTTTTATGGCAGTCCGAGCCTTAAATAGGTTCAATGAGTAGCCAGGAGTGGGAACCACTAATCTGGTTCCGAAATTTTAGCATTCATCAAGTCACCTGGAGGGCTTGTTAAAACACAGGTTGCTGAATCCAACCCTCAGAACGTCTGACTCGGTACATCCTGGTGCAAACTGAGAATCTGCATTTCTATCACGGTCCAGGTGATGCTGTTGTAGCTGGTCCTAGGACCGTATTTGCAAACCACTGCATGAACTTATTATGTGTTGTAGTTGATCTTCCTTGATCCTCCAACTTCTGCTGTCAATTCTTGGACTGTTATGGAACAGCCTCAGTGCCCAGGGGTTGCCTGGTCCTTGGTCCTGGTTCTACCTGGGCTGAGTAAAGACTCATACATTTATCTGCCCTTGATTCATCCATTTATTCATTTCCTAATTCAGACATTAGGAAAATGGAAATTCTGGTGAAAAAACATGTCTGGGAGGAGCTGCAATTTCAAGAAGTCTGTATATATGTTTGTGAATATACGTCTCTTTCTACAAAGGATTTGAGGCAACTACTAAAATTTGGGAGAACTCGGTCACTTCCCATTTGAAGATCTGAATAAATATTTCAATTTTAATACATTAAATATCAGATGAATTCTATCAGTTTCTGTGAAATCAATATTTACTAGGCATTTTGAAAAGTTTTTCCTCTCAACAATTTATTAACATTTCATTTTGAAGAGTCAATATAAGTAATAATAGTATTGGTAATGCTGTCTCAGATTTGAAGAGTACTTTGCAGTGTGCCAGGAAGAGGCTGGATGTGACACTCCATCATGTATTACCCCCTTTTAGTCTTGTGAAGCCTGATCACACTAGAACTTTTAAGTTCCTTCTTCCTGACATCCATCTCTGGGTCTGGTTTAGCTAGCTGAAGCATGAGAATTTCACTGTCTGAAGCCATTCCTGTCCCCTACTTGCTCCTCTAACAGAGCCTTTAAAGTACTATTTGACCAACCCACCCTTTTAACCACCATAGAGGGGAAGACAGCCTCAGGCTGTGAATTTCTTGAGAGTTATCTTTATGCCCCCAGTGAACAAGGATTAAGTGTGCACTAAGTATGGATTAAGTATGCAATAAATAATTGTTGACTCAATCAGAAAATGAAACATGTATTTTGCATAGAATATGTTATTTCTCACCTTTCTGCCTTTTCATATGCTCTTCCTTCTCCTGGGCTACATGACCCCCCTTCTTTATCTAACTTGGGCTTCAGGTCAGTACAAAGATTTATTCTGAACTGAGCTTAAGCCCTAGCAGAGTCCATCACTGTGCTGTTTCTCCCCTTTGCTTTGAAATTCAGTGGCTATTGATTTAGTAATCCCATCAATAAGAGCTAACCTTTAGAAAGGTTAGCTCTGTGCAAAGTGCATTCATATGCGTAATTTCATTTAATCTTCACAAGAGTCACCTGGGGCTTTTAAACACTCTACATCTCAGCCCCACCCGAGAGCAGACACAGCAGAACACCTGGAGATGAATCCTAGGCGTTAGCATTTTAAAGAGCTCCTCGTTATTTCAACGTGCAGTCAAGATTGGGTATCGCTGAGTCAGAGGGACCACATCTATGGCACAACACACAAGCCTTCTCTTGTTTGAATGAGCTCTTACAAGCTGAAAGAGATTTAAAACTAGTTCAGGAACTTCTCCATTCTTGGCCTCTCCCTTCCCTTCCCTTGCAATGTTCCCAGCCTTCTGCAATTTTCAGCTCTTCTCTACAGTCTAAGATCCTGTTCCTCCACCTGCTTTCTAGACTGAATCACTTTCTGTCCCCTCTCGGTTCCTTCTAGATGCTTCCCCAATTACCACCAAGTTCAGCAAAACAAAATGGAAAGTTGTTCTCAAACTAGCCTTTGGGAAGCCTCAGTTCATCTCCACACTCGTAGGGTGATCATCTGTTCAAAGCCTCTCCTTTGAGGGAGAGGCATGGCCACATCTTTTTTTATCTTCAGTTATAAACATTCAACAAACAAGAGCAAATTACTTGCTCAGTGATAAGGCTGGTGGTGGAGAGGATGGAGGGATTTGTAAATTGGATTTAAGATCTTGGAATTTCTTTAAGGGGTGTCCTGGAGAGGATCTAAACTAGAGTTACAGGTTCAGAATAGCATTTGCAAAAGATAACAGGGGCTGCAGTTGAACTGAAGAGGATTAAGAGTTGGGAAACTACCTGAGGCAAAGATTGGATTTGTGGAGTAGAGGGAAATATTTTAGAAGTGGAATCCGTAAAGCAGCTTAAACCGATACAGCTTCCCACTCCTCTGTGTCGTTGTAATTGTCCTTGAGGTGATTAGATGTCACTCAACAGGGGAATTTTTGTATTTTAAAAGGGGTTGTAGGTAATTCCCTGGTGGTCCAGTGGTTAGGACTCTGCTCTCACCCTGGGGGCCTGGGATCAATCCCTGGTGGGGGAACTAACTTCACACAAGCCGTGCAGTGCAGACAAAAAAAAAGAAAAAAAAAAGGTTGTCAATTAAAAGCATTTTAACACCTACTTAGCATAATTTAATCACTTCTAAACCTTGTTTCCTTTATAAATTAAACACAAGTTTGGCTCTTAAACAAAGAATTGGAATGGGAAGCCAAAGGTAATTAAATATAAACTTTTCTGGTTTTCTTCTCTTGATCAACATTGGCTTCTGATGTAAGCGCTCAGCAAACATAAAATGTTTTACATCTAACAGTAAGAGGTTTTAAATCAACTGGAAGCAAGAACAACAACAAAAAAAGAAAATGTCCTAGCTCTTCCTTCAATCCACTGCTTTGTGTATATCGCTGCGTGTGTTCATTATAATTTAAGTTCTTAAAAGTTATTAAGCCAATTGGAACCTGAAGGTTATAATGTGGTGAATTTCCAGAAGCTCAAGCCCACATTTCACTCATAGTAACCACTCAGGGTCCACCAAACCTCCTGGCATTCAAGACCTTTTCCAGTGTTCTCCAAGACCAGTCCACAAAGGGACCCATGCAAGCCATGGACAGGGCAGCCATATGCTGTCGGGGGCCCAGGACAGTTTCAACTGATGCTTATAATCTGGGGCTAATTTTAATCTAACCCCTTTCATTTTCAAAAGTATCCTGATTCAGACTGTAAATTACTTGATCATTCTAGCTGTGAAGGATAGAGCAGATGTTTTTGTTGTAAAGGGAGAAGTTTCTCCAATATAAGACAGTTCACTTTTCATTTCCTTCTTGACTCTTGAGTAACTGACCTCGGTGAGTGACAGAATCATGTGCTTCCATGAGTTGGGACTGGAAGTAACCACGGGAAAACAGTGGAAGTGGGCTGGTATGGGAGGGGAAGATTGGAGGTTTCTCAAACGCTCCTTATGGATGGCAGGGTTGGGAGAAGAAGCAAGTGAATTTTACTATGGACACCAGTGGATCAGGGAAAAATTACTGATGAAAAATGGGATAGTTATTCTTCCTGGGACCCAAATCTTAACATCTCATTGGCAAACTGAGTTAGAGACTGCCTGGGAAAATTCCATCATATCAATGATAAAAGACAGGGACCAGGGCTTCCCTGGTGGCGCAGTGGTTGCGCGTCCGCCTGCCGATGCAGGGGAACCGGGTTCGCGCGCCGGTCCGGGAGGATCCCACATGCCGCGGAGGGGCTGGGCCCGTGAGCCATGGCCGCTGGGCCTGCGCGTCCGGAGCCTGTGCTCCGCAACGGGAGAGGCCGCAACGGAGGGAGGCCCGCATACCACACACACAAAAAAAAAAAAAAAAAAAAAAAAAGACAGGGACCAATGACATGCATGAGGGCAAGAAATCAAAGGACTGAAAAGCCACATTGGGTAGACTCTAAGTGTGCCCACAGTGTGGTTTGAAGTGGGGAACTCCAGCATCTATGTCGGTGGGTGACTTTCACCCTCATGCCTCCTCTGGAGCTGATGACTGCGCCACATTGAACAAGTTGACTAACCTCTATGTGCCTTGCTTTTCTAAACCGGGAAGTAAGGAGTATCAAAAGCCCCGGTTTTATCACATCACTTATAAAGATATTGCTTTGTTTTATAAGTAGAAATCTTATTCCGGATTTCTTCTTTCTGGTGTAAAGCTTCTGTAAAGAGGGAGCAAACCTGTGTCCCTCATATATTGGTGAAAGCTTTTCTTAGACTAGGTTATTGCTGGCTAGACTGAAACTTATTATTGCTTGTCAAAAAGAAATCCCCAAATTGTGCTGTATGTATTTTTACCTTAAAAGCCACAATTTTGATCTAGATGATATATGTACGCCCATACAAAATGAATGAAATTGATGTTTATTTTTGTGGCTTCATAAATTCATCCATATAAGAAAAAAAAAATCTTATTGGACTCTTTTTTTTCTTCTTTTATCATCTTTATTTCTACCTCAATTTGTACATATATGTTTCTACTATTTGTATGTATATGTATGAGGAATGAAAGGTTCTCAATTTGTACATATATGTATTCATGGAAATTTTCTAGATCCATGGAAAATTTCTTGAAAGTCCATCATTCACTTGATTCAGTTGTAAAATACTAATTCTACAGAGACAAACAGAATTAAATGGGAGAAAAATATTTGGGGCTAAAAAGTGCCATATAGTTTCATATAGTATAGATGAATAAATATTCATATGGATATATGTGCCAAGTCAGAAGGAACTTGGGAGGACATCTTATTGGACTCTTGAAAGTAAAAGTCTAGATTCATTTTCATTTGCATAAATACAGACCTAACATTTGAGGAACTAACTGCTCTCAAATCCCAGAAATCAGCAAAATAAATAAATATTATTTTTAAAAGACAAGCATAATCGGTTTCTGAACTCAGTCTTATACGGAAGGTCTGTGCTCATGGTCCAAAGTGGAGAATTTTTTTAAAATGTAAAATATAAGTGTTCTTTTTGACCTCATTTTTAAATACTAGATCTTCTTACTCCTCTTACCCGCCAAGAGAGTGTCTTGTGGACAAAAGCCTTGCTACTCAAAGTGCGTTTCCAAGCCAGCAACATGGACACCACCTGCAAGCTTGTTAGAAATGAAGAGTCTCAGACCCCACCCCAGAGCTACTGGATTAGAATCTGCCTTTTAACAAATTCTCTGGGTGATTTTCATGCGCTCGAGTTTGAGAAGCACTGGATTAGAGAGCACTTGGCTAGGAACAGCAGAGAGCATAAAAATAATTTAGTCAAATAGAAGAGTGAGTGGAATTAAAATGCCTTGTGCTGCTTGCTTCTGAAAGAAATTATATTAATCCTTGGAGGGCTTTTTTCTTATCCCTGTGTGCACACTGATGCCCACCTCTGTCTTCTCTTACCACTTGTTTACAGTATCTTTCTCTTTCATATTATGTATGGTGGTTGCATGTAATTGTGCTTTAACTTCATAATTGCTATCACTTAGCAAAATTTCAAACTTCCTCTAAAATTACTTCACTCCCAACCCTACAATATGCTCTATTGACATAGCCTATATCTGTTTCCTTTTCTCTGAGACTCCCACCATGAAAAGCAGACATAATATGAAATAGAAGACTGGTTTGGCTCGAGAATGTACTGATTCTGGGAGTGGAGCCAAGGACCAGTGCCAACCAGAACTGGATGAATAATACTAGGGGTAAAGCAAGATTTGGGATCTGCATTAGCAGAAAGAGGGGCTTATCTTAGTCATGGATCAGAATTCTGCTTTAGCATGAACCACAGCTGGTGAGAATGTTCATTTCTGAGGCTGAAACATGGCATACTCTTGGCTGGTAGTGTTTCCAGAAGCACCATCAATGGAAGGAGATTCTTGGGAATTATTTTTTCGTTTCTACTATGTTTCCATTAACAAATTATAAAGCTTCTTCCCAATTAAGATTAAAAACAGAAACAGACTCATCTTGGTTATGGAAGATAGAGCAGATGAAATTGTATAGTTAGAAGCTGGAATGAACCAAAGCTTTAGAATCAGACAGACACGCTCGAGTTCAAATCCCACATCTGCTCTCTATGAACTGTAAACATGGCCAAATTATTTGACCTCTTGGAGCCTCAGATTTCTCACCTGTAAAATGGGGATTATACTATTTATCCTGAAGAATTGTTTTAGAGAAGCCAATGGGATGATGTATTTACGTTCTCCAGGATAGGTGCCGGCATTTAATCACTCTATGAATATTAAAATTTCATCTTTTTCCTTTATTCTATTCTGAATCAGTGGGCAGGATTATTTTATATGATTGACTAAATACTTGAGAGATAGTCACTACTGTGATTGAGAACCAAATCGGTGAGTGTGATCTGCATATAACAGCATTATAAACAGATGCATGAGTATTATTTGTTCAGATTACACTGCTGTGCAGAAGGAACAAGGCTGATTAGTTTGAATAGATGTGAAGGTTAGTACGGTTCTGGAATTCTTCTGCAGCGTCCCAAAGAAGAGAACTATGGTCTTTTTCAAATGTTTCCCAACATTTAGGAGGGGCCCTTTCTTTCTACTGTCTTACTTTTGAAGACTATGTAGGAAGTGATTCTTAAAAGGAAAATGTTACTGAAGTGGATACATGTTTTTAATTTTTCTATGAATATCATTTTCATCTCATTCATCCAGGCCTTACTTCAATATTTAAGTGTTTACAGAGCCAGATATTATGTTAGGTGCCAAGTGTACCGAAATCAACAAAAACACCAGCCAATAAATAAATATATAATTTACAAATTTTGGTAAGAGAAAAGGTTTTATCACAGTGTAGTTCCTTTCTAACCTTAGGGTTTCTATCTGTAAATAAAGCAATCCATTTTTTCCCCTTACATTTTTTTCCCTTTACATATTTATTTTGAGTGGCTACTTCTCCTTTGTAAATTCACAGCATTTTGATCATATTTTTCTTGGTGTTTGGGATGTTAAATTTTATTCGGCTTCCTTAATTCTACTAAATCTCTTTAAATTTTTTCCTGTATAACTTGATTCTATTTCCTTATTTACACTATATGGACTTCTTTTTGTGAGAATGGAGGAATCATGACTATAAATTCTAGCTATTTTATCCATATCTAGAATAGGTCTAGATATTTTGCTAATATTGAGAAAATTGGGAACGAGTGCAGGACCAGGGTCCAAAAACAAAGAGGATTTTTGTTTGATTACAGCTGGCCTGACCCCATTCATGGGCTTAACCAAGGTAAACAATATTTCAGTTCTATCCTGAGATGAATGAATGGAGATGGCAGAAAACATTGTGGTAGATTGTTGACCCCAATTGTTCATGCCTCTCTTTATCCAACCTCTTTGCAATGTGACTTCACAGACTACCATTAAGAGGTGGACTTTATTTCCCTACTGCCTGAATCTGAGCTAGATTTGTGACTTGCTTTAGCCAACAGAATGAGGAGGAAGTGAGTTTATATCACTTTTGAGTCGAGGCCTTAGGTTAGTCTTATCCAGACGCTATGAAAATAAGCTGGGGCTATCCTACTGGTAGATGGAGTCATACAGTCCAATTACTCCTATCACCCCAGCCAACAGCCAGACCGTCGCCTGACGTGAGTGAAGCCATCCTTGACCAGCTAAGTCCCAGTGACACCCCAGCTGATTGTGAATACGTGTATGAGTCCAGCCAAACCTGAATCAGATGATCAGAACTACACAGCTGAAAGGTAGATTCATAAGCAATAAAAACAAACAAAGACTCATTATTTTAAGCTTCTGAGTTCTGACTATTACTTAATAATAACTAATTTCAAATATTCTCATTTGAATGATTCCATTGTTTACTTAAGGTGATACCCATTTCTCCTTTTCACCATCTACTTTCACTATGACTTCCAGCCTTGGTAAAACTATTTTTATCTTTTTATATCCTTTGGCTGGTAAGAAAATCTGAAGGCAACAGTGCTGGTAAAAGTTTCACAACAAGTCTCTTAGGAAAAAAAAAAGTGTGTGTATATACGTACATATGTACATAAATTTATTATAAATTTTACATATATAAAGAATGTATAGTACACGATTTATAAATAATAATAAAATATACAATGCTCTTTTGTAAATTCCACATATCCAGTTGATGGCCACAGAATGCTTCTGTTAGTTTTTGTAGAACTCTTGTATGCAATTCAACCATGATTTGACAAAAGTTACATTCCAACCTGCTACCTTTTTCCCAATAAATCTTTTGTTATGAAATCTGCTATATGATTTATCATTGAACTAGATGTAACGCTTGTACAAAAGTTGTATTTCATTAAATTGAAACTCTTTCACTTTGGCGCTCGATACAACACACTGTGAAGCATAATTTGCATTATTAACGTTTTCTCCATTACTTTTAGCCTAAACAATCAATGCACGATAAATGAGGGCCTGATTTGTAGTGTTAGCTACTTTCTGTGGTGAAACATTGCTATCTTGACCCTTTTCAAGCTACCGACATGACATCCCTGAAATGGAATTGGGAAGAGATGCACATCAGCACACCATCCCATGGCATGTCCACCATGTTGCTACAATGGAGTTACATAACCGTAAGAGCGTAAATAATATTAAAGTAGAATAAAATAAGTGGGATGTGATGAATTTTGAGTATTAATGACCTTTATTTTTTATACAGTTTACTGAATTCTAAGTTTATAATATTTAATTTTTAATGATAGGCATGTTTAGCAACTGGATCTCTAAATTCCTGAAAATATTAACAATCAAATGAGTTGGCCCCAGCACACCCCTGCTGAAAGTGATTGGAAACACCTGATGGTTCTAGTTACAGCAATAATAGCTCCCATTGCATCCAGAGCACACTGGATCCCAGGTATTGTTCTACATACTTTAGATTTACAATCTCATTTATTCCTCACAATGGCTCTGCAAGGTAGGTATTGTTATTATTTGTATCTAATAAAGAGATGGAGAAATGGAGCCAATAGAATTTACTTAACTTGCCTAAGTTTACAAAAGTACAATTGCCTTTCCTAAAGATAGATACGTTTGATCACAAATTTATTATGAAGTTGAAATCAATATCCAGACGAGGCTCAGAATTTAGTAATGAGAACAACAACGTTATTGGCAGTGTGAATACAGATCCAAGGCTGTTTAAGAGAGGGATGCATAAATGGTGCCTGGGAAGGGAGAACGGGGGTTTGCTGATGTCTCTGCTGAGATATCTCAGCTGAATGAGAATGACTGGTTATGGTAAACAGGCATTACAGGCAATGAATGGTGTGAAGTTCAGGGTGCATGCTTGGAGGGGTGAGTTGTTTGGTGTGGTTGGAGTGGAGGTGAATATGAGTAAGTGATGGTAGTGAAGTTGGGGAGTTAACGTGGAGCAGAAAAGACAGAAAGCCTGGGGAAAGGGTCTTGAGAGTAATCACAAAGTAGACACGTGCAGCCAAGAAAGAGAAAGGAGTAAAGCTAGAAAGGAACCGATCAACAGGAGCTCTTGGGCCACCAGAAGCCTTGGTAAGTTCAAAGAGCAGACTCTGGTATGTGTGAGATGGTTGCTTTTATGTGTTAACTTGGCTAGGCCATGGCAGGCAGGTATTTGGCCAAACATTATTCTAGATGCTTCTGTGCAGATATCTTTTTTGTTTGGCATTAACATTAAGTAAAGTGGATTGCCCTCCATAATAATAATATGGAAGGGTCTCATCCAATTAGGTGAAGACCTTAAGAAAAAGACGGACCTCCCCTAAGGGGGAGGGAATTCTGCTAGCAAACTGCCTTCATATTTGAACGGCGACTCTTCCCTGGTCTCCAGTCTGCTGTCCGACTGCTATGGTCTGAATGTTTGTGAACCTCCCAAATTCATATGTTGACATCCTAATCCCCAAAGATGATGGTATTAGGAGGTGGGGACTTTGGGAGGTGCTTAAATCATGAGGATGGAGCCCTTATGGATGGGGTTAGTGCTTTATAAAAGAGACCCCACAGAGATTCCTAGCCGCATCTACTATGTGAGGACACAGTAAGAAGGCACCAGCCATGAACAAGGAAGAGAGCCTTCACAAGAATGCAACCATGCTGGCACCTTGATCTTGGACTTCCCAGCCTCCAGAACTACAAGAAATACATTTCTGGTTTTTTTTTCAAATGCATGTATTTTATTATTTTTTTAACTTTATATTTTTTTAATTTGGAGTATAGTTGCTTTACAATGTTGTGTTAGGTTCTGTTGTACAACGAAGTGAATCAGCTGTATGTATACATATATCCCCTCCCTCTTGGACCTCCCAACCACCCACCCCCTGCCACCCCCATCATACACATCTAGGTCATCACAGAGCACTGAGCTCTGAGCTGAGCCCCCTGTGCTATACAGCAGGTTCCCACTAGCTATCTATTTTACACATGGTAGTGTATATATGTCAATTCTAATCTCCCAGTTGGTCTCACCCGCCCCTTCCCCCCTGTGTCCACAGGTCTGTTCTCTATGTCTACATCTCTATTCCTCCCCTGCAAATAGGTTCATCTGTACCATTTTTCTAGATTCCACGTAATATGCATTAATATACGATATTTGCTTTTCTCTTTCTGACTTACTTCAGAAAATGTGGTACATATATACAATGGAATATTACTCAGCCATAAAAAGGAATGAAATTGGGTTATTTGTAGACATTTCTGTTGTTTATAAGCTACCCAGTCTGTGATATCTTGTTACAGCAACTTAAATGGACTAAGACACCTGCTCTTCAGATTGTGGATTTGCCAGCCTCCACAACTGCGTGAGCCAATTCCTTAAAATAAATCTAGCTAGGTAGTTAGCTGTCCATCCATACATTCTATTCATTCTATTTCCCTGGAGAACCCTAAGACAATATGGAATATAGGAGTGGGAGCCAGTGTAGAAAGCTATGGACAGACAAATAAACTTTTGAGGTAAGAATTAAAAAGTAAAGAAGCTCCAGGTGGCCATAATTTTTTTTTTAACAGAAATGGAAATAAAAGTCATTGCAATTGAGGGGAGTAGGTTATTGGTTGGGCCATTGTTTATATTAGAAGGTATAAGGCACAGAGTAGAAAAGAAAATGGTAAGTCAGTGTTCTGGGACTGTGTTGAGGTGACCTGAAGGAGCTGACAGGGAAATGGAGAAAGATGGAAATCTAGATGATGTGAGCTTACATACAGAAGGGATGGTCAATGATGGTGATGGAACAGTGGTCTTGAAGGAGCTCGGTGATTCCAAAAGGATGCAATTTTTAGAAACTGAATATGTTACCTCCTCAAGAGGGATTGCAAGGGAAGTGATATCAATGGCAACAAATTTTCCTATCCATGGAGGCCCTCCAGAATTCAGTACAGAACAGGTTCAATGACAACAAAATGGCTGGAAGGTAAATTGTGGACTGATCTGGAAGCTGAATTTGCATAGCAAGCAGTGCTTTTACTTCATATATATGTTTTAAGTCAATAAGAATAGCAAAGCTTTCTAAAGATGCTTATATTCACACTGCTTAAGTCTGAGACAGCATCAACTTTCTAGAGATTGTTTTATTGGTGTAGCTACAGGATCACTGATGGAAATTCCCAGGGCCAACCGCCTATCCCCATCAATCTCTTGGTATCCCTGTAAAGAAGGTATGACTGCCTTTGCCACGATGTGTAACAAGAGTTAGGAAATGGTGTTGATGACACAGCTCCTGGCCACTTTAGCTGTCTCCTGTCCCTTTGCTTAGTTCTGGTTTCTCGTGACTGAACCTTCCAGAAGTCTTTTGGAGGCTGAAAGCTACTCAAAGCAAGGCAATGGGTTTGCTTTAGCATCCTTAAAATTGACCCTTTGGGTGGCTTTCAGGTTCATTTCACTTCTCATCTTCCTTTAATCTGTTGCTCCTTTTCAATAATAGCTTCAATTTGCTTTGGAAGAAATGGTGACAAAAATGTCTGGGAATGTCAGAACACCTGATGCTATGACTCAGTCTCTTGTGTTAGACTGTCTTTTTGAGTGGCCTTGCGGGGGTGGGTATGATTAGCCCCATGTGAGAGACATCACTGAAGTGTTGTCTGTTGTGGGGGAAATGTGCCAGAAGACCACATTTAAAAACTTTTCAAATTAATTTATATATCACTGTTGTGAATTACTAAAATAAGACCCAACAGTCTACTGTAGGAAATTCAGAAAATCAATGAACACTTAATTGTTGAGTTCCTACTATATGATAGATGTTTCTGTAAATGTTGTGAAGAATAAAATGATATGTTAAGATCCTTATATTTGCCTTTAGAGATGTTTCAGACTAAATGGGGAGGAAAAAAAATGATCATATGAAGAAGCAAAAATAAATAAATAAATAATAAATAACCATATAAAGTAGCATATGACAATTATTGTTAAGAAACTGAAGAGATGGTTATGGTTTGGGGACTTGGGAATGGCCTCAGAGAACATGAGAACTGAGAAATTCTTTGAAGGATAGGTGGGAATTTAATAAGGTTAGATAAAGGAGGAGGGCATGAGAATACAAAAAGAGTTGAGCTCCAAGGTTAATGTAATGAAGTTTGGACTTTATCCTGTCCACACTGGAAAGCCATTGAGAAGTTAATATGTAGAAATATGGAAGTGATAGTTTAGGCAGATCAGGCAAATAGTGGAGTGACTTAGTTGCAGTTAGGTTACTCTTGCCAAATATCCTGAATTTGATGTTTGGCTCTGCCGTTTATAGGCCAGTTACTCATATCTCTATAGCTAAATTTCTCATACAAAAAAAAAATCTAAAAATGGATAATAATAGCATCTTTCTCATCATGTTTTTGTGACAATTAAGTGAAATATAAAGGCAAAACACTTAGCACAGTGTCTGGACCAGAGAAACTGATAATATAAATAATGATCATCATTATGTTGTTGTCAAGAAATGTTCGAAAACAAATGATGGAAGTAGAGAAAAAGAACTGAATGGAAGGAAAAATGAAGAGTTGGCAAGATTAGTCTGGATATAGGAAGCAAAAGAGAAGGCAACATTAAAGTGGACTCTGGGTTTAGAGCCTGAGAAAGCAGATGATTCCACTAGTATTCATGGAAAATAAGGCCAGTAGGAGAGAGGCAAGTAACCTCTCCATTGTACTTACTGTCTCTGGGAAGGGACTGGTATTCTCCCCAAGACCAGGTCAGACACAGGCATGGTCCCATAAACGTCTCAGGAACTGGCCTGGGGTGAGACTAGTGGTAAGGCAAGTGCTTGGCAGCGGGCAATAGAGTGAAGAGCTGGGGTCAGGGACAACCTGCCAGAGGCATCCAGTCAGGCCTGGAAGGGATGGCTGTAATGTTGCAAGAAGGCAACAGAGTGTCTGGGGAGTCAAGCAGCAGCCAAGGTTTCAGAAACAGGTAAGAATACAATTTTAATGAACGATGCTTTTCTAGAGGAAAAGAAAATCAGGACTTAGGGAATAGATGAAGGAGGATTGTGTGTTAGAAGGTGTGGTGGAATAACAGGTGAAGAGTGAGAAGGAGAAATAAGATAGAAACACAGATACTAGAATTAAGTATTAAGAAAGGAACTGAGGCACCAGGAGGAAAACGTAAACCTAAAACTGGAACTGGAATTGAACAGCAGATCAGGATTTTTTCTAAGGCAAAAATCTTTGCTTTCCCTTTCTTTTGAAAAATCTTATCACTTTCAGTAGATATTCAATATACCTGGAAAGACTTATAAAATATGTACAGGTATAAGAAAAATAATAGTCAGAGACATATCCAGGTTTTATGGAGTTCTTGGGATTTCTTTAAAGAGGAGAAGACAAAACCATGAACACAAAATTAGATATAAAAATGTGTTAGATATAAGTATATATGAAATTATATATAAAAAGGGCATTTCTTTAGAATGAAAAAATAAATCAAAATAAATCACAAATTTTTAAAAAGCAGACAAGTATTACAAACTTTACAAATGCAGAAAAAAATATATTTATTTTTGCTTAGTTTTAGTTGCATGATGGAGAAGTGCAGAGTCATAACTTTTCCATGGTTAAGGGTTCTAACTAAAGAGTTTGCTCTAGCTCCGGGTGTGATTTTGATGAGAGATGGTGATGAGGAGAAAAATGAACGAGGATGCAATGGTGGGAGGTGGGGCAGCCCTCAGATGTCTTCATATCTTTGCCAAACATCATAACATGGCACTGTGGCTGAGATTTAGCCTGAGCAGTGCATTGCTTCTGCCTAGAAATCCATCCCCTTCAGGGTTAGTCATGCCATACCTTTGTACTTGTCCACTGTGCTGGAGTGTGATATACAGTGGGCAGAGGAAGCATATGCAGGAGCAGAAAAAGGAGGGAAAACTTGGGTGGGTCACAGGGTGGAGTCTGATGATAAGACCTTGTGTCCTGTAAGTCCTGAATAGATAGCAGTGAAAACTGAAATAGATTTTACAACAAGAATGGATTTATGTATGTTTAGGCAATTTAAAATGATAGATAAATGTATCCATTCATCTCTTTATCTGTATATACAATGGAATACTACTCAGCCACAAAAAAGAGTGAAATTTTTCCATTGCAGCAACAGGGATGGACTCGGAGGGCATTATGCTAAGTGAAATAAGTCAGACAGAGAAAGACAAATACTGTATGATATCACCTGTATGTGGAATCTAAAAAATACAACAGACTAGTGACTATAACACAAAAGACACAGACTCACAGATAAAGAGAACAAACTAGTGGTTACCAGTGTGGGGGGTGGGGCATAATAGAGAGGTAGGGGAGGGGAAGGTACAAATTATTGGATATAAGGTAGGCTACAAGGATGTACTGTACAACATGGGGAATGTAGCCAGAATTTTATAATAACTATAAATGGGGCATAACCTTTAAAAGTTGTGAATCACTATATTGTACACCTGTAACATATAATATTGTACAGCAACTCTACTTCAACTAAGAAATAATAAAATAAAAGGATAGATAAATTTGGTAGGAAAGAAAACTAAGTAGATTCACATGTTCTAATAAGCAAAGATGTCTATCATTTATATTTAAATTTTTAAAATCCCAGATTAAAGAACTGTATGAATAGTATGATCGATTTTTATGAAAAGGAACACAGGAACACACACACAGATGCCCACATAAAACCATGTGGAGTGATACACATGAAACTGTTTTTTAATAGTGGTTACACCAGAGGAGTAGGTTTGGTGTGGGGAAATGAGAAAGTTTTTACTTTTTTACTTAATCCAGATGTTTTACTGTTTACTCTTTACAATGAATATCTATTTTATTGAAATAAAATTTAAAGACTAGGACCAGATACATATAGAGAAGTGGGTAAGACCAAGTGAGCTGGAGAAACTGCCAGGTATTCTCTTCCGAAATCACCCTCATCAGTTGCCCAGAGCAGAGTATTCTATTTCATCATACCTTATGATAAACTGACCTTGAAATAAAACTTTAGATTAAAAATCAAAACAAAACAAAACCTGGGGGAAAAATATCTGTTCTGCTTGTTGTCATTTAGATCATTGATCATACAATAGTTAAATCCCAGCAATCAGCATCACATTAATCAGGTCATGATGACTAGCTTTTACCTTATCTTTTATTCTCTCATTTTCTGATTTCCAGTCCTTACTTAGTCCTAATTATTTGATTTCTTACTTTTTCAATGTGCAGCAATGAATGAAATCTCCTGTCTTACTGAAAATGGATTAGACTATGAAATAGTTGGAACAATGATACCACAGTGCTCCTTAAAATTTTTCTGAACAATATTCAGTTTACTATAGCCTGTAACTTTAAATCACATTTAGTCAGCTCTGTGAACAGACATGTGCAAGTGGATTCCAGACAATAATTCAGAATGCTGCATGGTGCTAAAATTTTCCTGGGTGGAGGAGGGTGGTCACAAAACTCTCCTTGGGTTATTAGGAAAAGAAAATGGGCTATTGTATGTACAAAGGATTTGGAAATGAAAAATACTATAGAAATGGTAGGAATCATTATTGTTATTACTTTAATAATTATTATTCTATTTTGATAAGGATTGCTTTGTATTTCAAGTCTTCAAAGATTTCAATTTTGTAGAAGTTTATGTAATTTCTTCCTTCTGTAAAATCTTCACTTAATATCAATGATATTTTTCATCCAGCTTCCTCTGATAGTTTTGTGTTTAGAAACCATATGGCATTATAAGACAATAAAAATAACTTTCCTAGGTAAAATTTACTTTAAAGTCAATGGTATGTATGTCTTATACTATACATACATTCGTGTGTTAGATGAAGAAAAAGTGTATATAACACATATATAGACCGACATATATATTTATATAAGTAAGAGCTTGTTTTTAAATTTGACTATAAAGTAATGTAACCTCACGATGGGTAATTTGGAAAACAAAGGAAAGTATAAATAAGAATATTATCTAAACATTTCTAAAATTTGTCAATTAAACAAGTCCTTAATTAATACTTCAATATTTTTTCTTCCAATCTTTTCTTTTAAATGTTTGCTTATACACATGAACACCCCATATACTTTCTCTTTTCCAAATTGAGATCATACTCTTGCTATCATTTTATACCCTTTTAAAAATCTCGTTCTGAGCAGTTTCTCATGAGATAAAGTATTATTTGTAAAAATGATGTTTATAAACTCAAAATGGATTAAAGACCTAAATGTAAGGCCAGGCACTATCAAACTCTTAGAGGAAATCATAGGTAGAACACTCTGTGACATAAATCACAGCAAGGTCCTTTTTGGCCCACCTCCTAGAGGAATGGAAATAAAAACAAAAATAAACAAATGGGACCTAATGAAACTTAAAATCTTTTGCACAGCAAAGGATACATAAACAAGAGGAAAAGACAACCCTCAGAATGGGAGAAAATAGTTGCAAATGAAGCAACTGACAAAGGATTAATCTCCA
>NC_041224.1:2440280-2514529 GCF_002837175.3 Physeter macrocephalus | reverse complement strand
GCATAGCACAGGGAGATCAGCTCGGTGCTTTGTGACCACCTAGAGGGGTGGGATAGGGAGGGTGGGAGGGAGGGAGACGCAAGAGGGAAGAGCTATGGGGATATATGTATATGTATAACTGATTCACTTTGTTATAAAGCAGAAACTAACACACCATTGTAAAGCAATTATACTCGAATAAAGATGTTAAAAAATGATGTTTAATTATTATATAATAGTCATCATATGGCTGTATTAAAATATTTATAGTCATTCCCGTATTGTATCAGTAGGGGTCCTGATAGGAAACAGGTGAACGACTCAACTGACACACTGACAGGAATTAATAAAGAGATGATTTGCAAGGGTGTGGACAGGGCCAGGGACACCAAGAAGGGATGGCAAAGTACCCAGGAGCCATTACCACACCAGCCTGAAGAGGGAAGGGGAAGAATGGTTACCAGAATCTGGAGAGCTGCAGCCATCGGAGAGGTTCTCCAGATGGGAGCTTTAGTGGGGCACGCAGCCGCTCCCAACCCAAGCCCGACAGAGGCCTCTGAAATCAACACTCCAATTTCTCCCTGTTCCTGCCTTCCAAATTCTTGATTCTGCTTACCATTGGCCAAACCCAACCAGATATCAACGAGCAAGAGAATAAGCTGATGTAGAGTCCAGAGAGCTCAGCTGCCGCCCTGGGAAAAGAGTCGGGTGGAAAGTATATCTGGACTGGGACATAGCATTCTTATTGGTGTCAGTGTTTTTTTCCCCTACCTTCTCATATTATAGCAATAAACTTGTGAGAAATACTGTTGCAAATACTGTTGCTCATTCTTCAGTGATATTAGATAAATATCCTAACTTTATGAACGATCAGCCGGCCCTGTCAATGACGTGATAATGGAAAAGTAAATTTGCGTGAAGCATCCTATGCATGACTCAAATCATGCCATTTAATCAAGAATCAGTTGTCCCTGTTTTTGCTCCATAGCTGATATTAACAGGACCCATAGTATAGGAGTTTTGGTTTCCTATCTAGGCATACATTTCATACTGTCACACCCAAGTGGCATTTTATATCAGCAAAATGAGGCAAAGTCACAGACCACTTGCCTCAAGACATCAATTCCAGAAGCTCTCCAACAGAAAACAGTCAGAAAACAAGTCAAAACGTCCAGAATGACAAATGTAAGATCCCAGATTTTAATGTCCATCCCTCATTGTTATTTTCCCTAAAAGGAACTCAACATGTAGTCTAAAAGGAAGCTAGATTTTAGGAGAACCTTTTAATCTTTATAGCGTGGTTTTTTTTATTTTTTATTTTTCTTAGTTCTGGCTCGCGGGATCTTAGTTCCCCGACCAGGGATCAAACCCGGCCAGAGCAATGAAAGCGCAGAGTCCTAACCACTGGACCGCCAGGGAATTCCCAGCATGGATTTTTAAAGCATGGTTGGATTTCACCCTGCCAATAACTTACCCACAGTTACTCAGTGTTATCCACACAGACTCTAAGAAAGAAGCACAATAAAATGATGACTCTTCGCCATTCACTTGTCATAGAATGTTGAATACGGTGGGGATCTAATCTCATGCAGTTGTGTGAAATGCTGCTAATAGGAATTTATATGATCTCTGCTGAAAAGCCTTCTGACAGAAAAATAGTATATAAAATTGCCTCTTTTTCCGTATGAGAGAAAACCATTTTAACTAAATAGAGAACATTCTTGTCTCTCCTAATCCATCAAAACAGCTAAGTACGAGGGACAATTTCTTACTAAGGATGTGAGAAGACGGCAACATGAAATGCTCACATCCATCCGGATATACTACGAGGTTTGGGAAGAATGGGGAAACTTCTTAACTTCCTCCCAAGAAACTCTTTAAAAGGCTGTATACAGTGGAAAGTTTCAAAGAAGATAATTTTGTATCTTGTGCCTCAAAAAAATCAATACAATTACAGTGCAGCATTTAGAAACTTGGTAATTTGATTCTCTTCTTTTGATTTTTTTGGAACTGCTATAACAAAAACACCCCAATATTCATCAACAAAACTCAATTTATATAACAAATCTCTTTATGATATCAACAGTTCAAGAATCCAGAGAAATTTTACATGGATTTCACATGAAAACTCTTATTTCTTTTCTTTTTCCTTACAAAAAGTGAATCTTAGTTTTAGTTTAATCCAGTAAATATAATTACTGAGAACTTTACAACATGCTAAATGTTTTATGTATTATTTCAATGCTTTTAATCTTTATTTTATATACTCTGGGTAATTAAGGACGTTCACCAAAATGGAAGTAGTTGAGGAAGTATTTTAGCTCCTATTATTCTTCTACGACTATGAGGAATTCTAAGAATTTTAATTAAATGAAATTAATTAATCAAACATTATTAAATATAAACTAACCTGGAGAGAGTCTTGTTCACATTCAATGTAAATGGCAAATATGCAGAGATACTAAGATGCAAATGGTATGGTTTCTGTTCTCAAAAATTAAAAAATCTAGTGGGGTAAGAAGACAAAAGCTTACTAGCTACAAAACTGAATATTGTTAGAGTCTTACAAGAGAGAAGAGAGAGAGAGATTCAATCAGAATTAGAATGCAAATATGGGCCAAGCAACAGGAAAAGATTTACATAAGTGAGACCAATTGATAAGGGTCTGGAAATTTTGGTATTATGTATGTATATATGTATGCATGTATGTATGTATTTTTACTTTTTATTTTACAGTAATTTTAGAAGTGCAAAAATAGTTTAGAGTTCTCGTGTACCTTTCATGTTAGCTTTCCCCAATGATGATACCTTACATAATCATAGTACCTTATTATCAAAACCAGGAAATTGACATTTGTACAATACTGTTAACTAAAACGTAGACCTTATTAGGTCTTATTTCACCAGTATTCACACACATTCATTTGTGTTTATGTGTGTGTGTGTGTTTGTACATAGTTCTATGAAATTTTATCACATGTATAGATGTGTGTAACCATCACCACAGTCAGGACATAGATCTATTCCACCACCACCAAGAAAATCTCTCATGTTACCCCTTAACAGTCACCCTTCTCTTTAATTTTAAGCCCTGGAAATCAATGACCTCTTCATCGCTTCAATTTGGCATTTCAAGAATATTATATAAATAGAACCAAACAATATGCAATCTTTTGTGCTTGGCTTTTTTCATTTGGTGTAATATTTTAAGACCATAAGATCCACCTATGCTTTGCATGTATCAATAGCCCATTCCTTTTAATTGCTGAATAGTATTCCATTGAATGGGTATGCCACAGTTTATCATCTATTTATCAGCTGAAAAAAATTGGGGGCTGTTTTCACTATTGGGCTATTACAAACAAAGCTTCTATGAATGTATATAGGTTTTTGTGTGTGAATGTAAATTTTTATTTCTCTAGGACAAACACATCCGAAAATGTGATTGCTGGGTCATATGGTGCATGTTTAGAGGTGTGATTTTAATAAATTTATAGTTCTTAACCACTATAGACATTCTTTTATAAGCATTATTTGTGAATTTTCTTAATTATTTATTTGAGATAAGAATTAGAATTGCTGTGTCAAGGGGATATGCAGTTTTTAACTGTTTTTAATACATATTTTGTTCTCAAGAAAAGTCTTGCTAATTTCCAATCTTTCCCACCAGAATTACACGAGCAGGTCCATTCTTCAACCTCAAAATAACATGAGTATTATCTTCTTAAATTGTCGCCAACCTGAAAGTCCAAAATTGGTATCTTGTTTTCACTTGCATTTTGATTGCTTATGAGGAGAGCATTTCTATTGAATATTTGCATTCTTTGATAAAGTTCCTATGTGTGTCTTTTGTCCAACTTTTGCATGGGGATTTTAAATTTCTTCTTACTGATTCGAAATATTTATGTGTGTGCATTTATACAAATAAAGTAATATTGCCATTGTGTTGCAAATATTTTCAAAGTCTGTGTTTGCCTTTTAATCTTTTAAAAAATGCTTTTGGGGGGCTTCCCTGGTGGCGCAGTGGTTGAGAGTCCGCCTGCCGATGCAGGGGACAACGGGTTCGTGCCCCAGTCTGGCAGGATCCCACGTGCCACGGAGTGGCTGGGCCCGTGAGCCATGGCCGCTGAGCCTGCGCATCCGGAACCTGTGCTGCGCAACCGGAGAGGCCACAACAGTGAGAGGCCCGCGTACCGCAAAAAAAAAAAAAAATGCTTTTTGACATACGTACATTTCAAGCTGTTAAATAGGCAAATCTAATTAATACCCTTTTGTAATTTATGTTTTTGCACTGAATATTATGCTTAAAAAAACTTTCCCCACATAAAGATTACATAATGATTTACCAGTGTAATTTTATGCTTTCTTTCTTTTTATTTTAAACATACATCATTATGCCATCTGAAATTTATTTCAAAGGAAGAAAACAGGTGAAGTAAAGAACTAACCTTATTATTTTCCAACTTTAGCCAGTGGTCCTAGCACCATTAAAAGCATATTTTGCCTTTCCCGTTAATTTAAAGTGTTATCTTTTTCATATACCAAATTCTATATTTATTTAAATATGTTTCTGAATTTATTCATCTCTTTTATTGGTCTCTTTTTCTATTCCTATACCAATATTATTATCTTTTATTCAATATTGACTTTGTGATACATTTTATAACCTACAAGTTAAGTTCACCACCATTACTTGATCAATTATCAGAAAGTTACACTGGGATATGGGGACTTTTATTACAGTTAGTGAAATGTTTAGACATATGTGGAAATGATTAACTTCTTTTCAACATGGAAAATTTTCATTCAGTCTCAATAAAGAAGTATTGCATATTACTTGCTAAGTTCACACCTAGATTATTTTATTTTGGGGTGTTATTTTGAGCTGACCATTTTTCATGTTATATTTTTTATCTGGTTATCATTAGAATATGGGAAAATGTATTAAATTTGTAACAAATCACCTTACTAAATTTTCTTATTAACTTTTTTCTTTGTTTGTTTGTTTGTTTGTTTGCGGTACACGGGCCTCTCACTGCTGTGGCCTCTCCCGTTGCGGAGCACAGGCTCCGGACGCACAGGCTCAGCGGCCATGGCTCACGGGCCCAGCCGCTCCGTGGCATGTGATATCTTCCCAGACCGGGGCACGAACCCGTGTCCCCTGCATCGGCAGGTGGACTCTCAACCACTGCGCCACCAGGAAAGCCTCAGTTCTAACATATTTTTAAAAGCCACTTCATTTGGGTTTTCCAGGAAGGTAAAATAATCATCTGTAATCAAATACCGATCATTTTGTCTTCACTTTTCCAATATTTATACTTCCTATTTCATGTTCTCTGAATGCATTGGCAATCACACCTAGAATAATGTTAGGTAAGAGATGTAATATACATCAATCATACTTACATTAACAAATGTCCTAATATTAAACCTTCCTTGCATTTACAGAATGAATACAGAGTGGGATATTATTATTTTATTTTGACGTTATGCTAATATTTTTATTATTTTTCCATTAATTCATATGTGAGATTGTGCTACAGTGGGGTTTTGCTAATTGAATGTAAATATGCTATAAAGCTCTCCTTCATTCTCTACCCTCTAAAACCATTTAAATAGCATGAGAATTATTTGTTCAGGGATTATTTGTGGGAGTGGCAATCTAATCACACATCCAATCGGGTTGGGTACCTTCCACAAGGGGAATGTCCTTCCTTGATACCTCTCTTCATTTCCTATAAAATTATTTGTTTCCTGAAACTTCCAACCTCTTCTTTAGCCCACTTTGCTGTTTTGCTTATACATATTTTCTTGGAAAATAATCCATTTTCCTTAAGATTGTCAAATTTATTGCCATAGAACTATACAAATTATTCTATTTGTGATTTAGTAATTTATATATTTTAATGAAAAAAAATTAGAGCCACTAACTGAATTCTTTCTGACAGTAGTATTATGCAATTAGAAGTAAACATTAAAATACCTTTTCCTTAAACTTAGTGAATTTCCTACTTTAACCCAAAGAGGAACCTTTAACTCATATCCTTTTCCACACACTTTTTTTCCCTCTCTTGATTGGGATATCTTTCCTCCAGTCCCCTTTAACCTCAATTATGTCCGACCTTTTTTCCCCTCCTCTCCACCTTCAAAAAACAATTACAACTTAGAAAGGATTCAGAATAACCTATTCCCAAAATGCTTCAGTTAATCTATTCCTCACCACGTGTGCAGAATCATGATTCCTGTGGAGAAACAGATTATGTGATTTCTGAGAACTCTGGAGTCTGGCTCAACAGGAACCTTTCAGAGAGTCACATATGTCAGGAGTAACCTTCCCTACTAGACAGAGGCCAAGTGGAGTAAGATTATTTATGCGAAGATCTTTCCCTGGATGCTCTTCTGGCTTCTAGCCTCTATTATGTTTAGCTTAAGAAATACGGACAGAAACAAGTAACTTGGAATGAAAGGTGAAAGTATGGCTCCTTGCTAATGTACAGAAGCTGGATTCATAAAAAGGACCTCATGATCTAAGGATTGTACTTGCTTATTCTTTTTGATAGGTTAAAATACATCTTGAGACTTTACTACTCTTCAAGTTGGGGACTTTGCAGCACAAGGGAAACAAACTGACTCAGGTCACTGCAAGAAAAGATGTTTAATGAAGGAGTCACACATTAGCAGGACTAGCAAGTCCCCAGGGCCTGAAGCAGCAGAACTTTCTGCATGCATTGCTCTCATATCCTCACGGAAATTATTCCTATCTTAAGGTAGAAACCCAGTTCCCATCAATACCTCCCCTGCTGTCCCTCCCAAGAAATGCATCATATGATCCCTACCATCAAGGAACTTGCAGTCAAACTGTATTACCTCTAAAATAAGGAATGGCCTCATGATTGCTAACTGTCTGAAACCCGTAGTAATAAGCTCATTGATAGCAACGTCATTTAGGGGAAGATGCTTTGTACCTGTGACTAGCAGAGGTAAGCACAAGCAAAGTAAAATTCGAAATTGAAATGGAAAATATAAAATGGATTTTTTCATTAATGTTGCATTTACTGATTTTTTAAAATTTTAATCTCAGTACTTACTTGACAAACAGCTCTGTTTTATCCCTCCCCCAGCTTTCAGTGCCACTTAAAGAAAACAACCTAGGATGTGTATTATTGTGTGCATTTACTGATTTTTTAAAATTTTAATCTCAGTACTTACTTGACAAACAGCTCTGTTTTATCCCTCCCCCAGCTTTCAGTGCCACTTAAAGAAAACAACCTAGGATATTATTGTGCTCTAATTACAGTTGAGGGCACAGTGGCATGTGATTGTGGTATAATAACTAAAGCCCTGGAGTGCCTTTTTATTCCATTAAAAATGACCTTAGCTTTGGATCACAGAGCTTCGCATTGATTTGTCTCTTTTGTGGTTTCCTCTCCACAGGTCTGCTTCCTCATACAGGGTGATGCATTGAATCGTGACACATGGGGGGTCAGTGAAATTAACTATCTTTCCCGTGAGAAATAATTCATCGTTCAGCATTTGCTATTAACATGCCTCTGCTGTGAATGAATGAAGTTACATGAAGAGTATGGAAGTGGTGGAGCAGATGGGCATTACATAAATATCATTCAGTGCTCAGGATGGAGACAATAATAATTTTCTCATCTGTAAACAGGAGGCATTTGGGCTGCAGAAAGGAGACGCTGATACTTTCAGTTGCTGTTTAAAGAAATGGCTCTAATTGCTTCTATGGAAATTGTACCTATTTGATGCTAATTTAAATTTTGTTTTCTGCCTGTTTCAATAGGGTCTTTTAAAAGGTATGATTAATATTGGACCTGATCGTGTCCTCTAGTAGGAAGACTTCCCAGAATTCTCTAGAATTGAGGAGGTGCCTCTGTTCCCAGCACAGGGCAGTACGGGGTCTCAGCTCACTTTGTCTCTGGACTGGATTCTCATTTGGGGAACAGGAGCTAGAAGGGGTGGCGTAAGCTGGGATCATTCAAATCAGTCTAAAAAATATCTGTGAAGGGCTTTCCTGCAAGCCAAGTTTTGTACTAGACAATGTGATGGGGACACATGGATGAGAAAGCCAGTGATTCTTCTCTTCTCCAGCTTAGAGAGTGTACTTGAACCCAAGGAGACATGGGCCAAAGTGTTCACTGAAGTATTGTTTATAACAGTGAAATTTCAGAAGTGACCCAAAGGCCTATCAATCAGAGATTGCAAAATAAACTATGATATATCTACACAGTGGAAAATCATCCTGCATTTGTAAAGAGTGAGGTAGATTTACATGTGGAAAGGTGTCTAAGACCTCTGATGTTACGTCTTGTTTTTTGGCCGCAACGCGCAGTCTGTGGGATCTTAGTTCCCTGACCAGGGATTGAACCACACCCTCGGCAGTGAAAGTGTGGAGTCCTAACCACTGGACTGCCAGGGGAGGATCTGTCTCTGCTTCTTGGAGGAGGAGGGATTTAGTGAAGTGTCCTCAGCAAAAGGAAGACTTACTCTACAGCATTCTGAGCAGCTCTGGTAGTCTCACTAGCTGCCATCCACCAACTCAGCCATGTTAGAAGATATAATGCCGGCGACGAGAGGAAGGGGCTGGAGGGAGAGCCAGAAGGAAGGTTCTAGCCAATACTCATCAGGAATGGCTTATCTGCAATTAAATACAACTAACCCTGGCTATCTAAAGCCAAGGGGAATGAATTGGTGGGCTATTAGGGGTTCACAGTGTCCATGGGAGGCTGGAGGAGACTAAACTTGGAAAATATAGACAGGAGCTAAGTACCTGGCAGCACTGAGAGGGGGTGTGGTAATGGCGCAAGAGAGCACAAAATCTCTCATGTGGCAACAGCTGCCTGAACATAAATAAAATCTAGTAACCCCATCATCTTTGTCCCATATTGACTCTGATCGGTCCAGATTAGGTCACATGTGCTTGGCTGGCAGCGGGGAGAAAGGGAGAAAACAGCGTCCTCAGCTTCCACAGTGGATGGCAGGGCATCCGTAAACACAGCGCTATGGGAGCCCCCCGAAATAGGAACGTGGTGGACAAGACTGAGAGTCCAGAGGGGTATGGGTACTAGGTGGGTACTTAATAGGTACAAGGTGCTGTTCTAAGCACTTTATATGGGCATTATTTACCAGTCAGAATAACTCTGTCAGTTAAGTATTATTATCACTGTTATTATTCCCATTTCACGGAGGCGGTTAAGCAACTTTCTCAGGATTGCAGAGATACTGAGTTGGTGGTTTGGCTCCTCAGACTATATTTTTAATGACTTGCTACTGCAGATGTCCACTCTCTGTCCCCTCCTTACCTTTTTTTCTCCCCATTTCCCATAGGAATATGGAACACTTTAAAACACTGAATAGGAAATGTGTAAGACACATTATCCTTGAAGCAACCCAAAGGGTTTTTACAGCTGTAATCTCAGTTCTGCTTGTCGCATCTCCAAATTTCGGGTGAGAAAATATTTTGATTCTTATTTTTCTGATGTTAAGGGAAGCAATCATGAATTACATGACTTGCCCAAATGCCCTCTTGATTAAGAGCTAAATTGAGACAAGAACTCAGAACCATTGAATTAACAAGTAACCAAATTCATCCCTCTTGTCAGGAAATGATAACTGCCTCCTTCAGTGAGGTGTCTAGAAGCAGTCCTCATTTAAAAATAGACACTATAAACCATATATCAGAATAAGTCATCAATCCCTCTTGTTTAAAAGAGCCTAATGGCTCCATCACATTTAGAATACAACCTTAACTCCTTATCAGGGCTATGAAGATTATAGGAGTGGCCCTGCCTCTTGGGCCTCATCTCTTTCTACTCTCTCCCATGTTCCTTGTCTTCCTCTTCTTTCCAAATATTCCAAACTAGTTCCTGCCTTAAGACTTGAACCACTGTTCCCTCTGCTAGGAATGCTCTCGGCCTACTCTTCACATGGCTGACTTTTTGCCTTTCAGTTCTCCACTTAAATGATATCTCGAAGACAACTTTCCTGAACACCTGAACTAAAGTAAGCCTCCCTCCAAATCCCTCCACCCTGTGTTAATTTCCTGATAGCACCTATCAGCCTGGGATTTTTCTTGTTTATCTGTTAGCTTGTCATTGATTGATGGAACCTCTTCTCTAGAATGTAAACTCCCAGAGGGCACCAACCCTGTCTGTCCTGTTCAAGACCGTATCTCCAGCCAGGACCCTCAACTGTATGTGGTGCACAAATGTTCACAGAATAAATTATTTCCAGTTTACCCAAACATTCAGGTTTTCCCTTTACCTCTCAAAGTCAAGTAATTACGTCTGGATAGGCTCGGGGAAAATTCCCCTACTTGTATAGTTCGAAAACCTGGAACAAAAGGTAAAATAACCTGCCTGAGTACATAGCAAGTTTGTGGCAAATATGGACTGAAACCTGAGTCTTTTCTCTTTCCAGATAGAGCTCTGTTCAGCACATTGGGCTGCCCACACCCTGAATGAGGAACAGACATGACCTTTGATTTATAACCTCTGTGACATCATCATGAGAGACAGTATGGTTACACAGAGGTGTTACCTCTCTGAAGAGGAATATGTTATCACTGGGACAGTTGGGTACCTGAACTTATGACAGCAACAGGTCCATTTGGACACTTCTCACGTGCTGTGCTCTATTTTAAGAGCTTACCGTGTATTAATCTATACAATCCTCACACAACCCCTATTAAGTAGATACTATCATCATCCCCATTTAGAGATGGGGAATTTGAGGCACAGGTGTTAGGAAACTTGCCCAGGGTCACGTGGTTAGTAAGCTGTCGAGTAGGATCCAAACGCAGGTGTTCCACCCCAAAGCCCTCGCTTTTAACCATGAGCGCTGTTTTGCCTGCTCTGGCCATAAGGCATACTTTGTCCCTCAACACGCCAAATCTGAGTGTCCATGGAGACAAAGCAGTTAAGAATCCTGGGTGAACTGGGAGACAAATAGGAATCAGTAGTGCCGTTTTCATCAATGCGGTATTAGCAGAAATGTCTTGCTCTTTTAGGCTTTAATTTCCTTTGTACAATGGTCCTCCATAAATGGCAATGAAAGAAACAGAACAAACACCACTGAGTCACCAGCTTCTGAGGTACTAAGCGGTGCTTTATTGATGGCAGGTGTACGGAGCTTCCTGGAACATGCTGTTTACGAATAAAGACATCTTTCTGGCGTTAAGAGAGTGGAGAGTACGTGGATCCTGCTGGTCTGGGAGCATGACACACTAAGTAATTGATTAAAGAGGAATGGCTCCTTGATTCCTCCTCGCAGGTTGGAACGTCTTATTTAAGCTGCTCTCTGAAGCCGGAGATGGCAGTTGGGCTAAGGCACGGCTCCAGCAGAGTCACAAGCAACAGAGCAACAGCATTCCCTCTCACCTAATTGGGAGCAAGCATCCCCTTTAGGTCAAGAGCTATTTCCTGACTGAATGGGGACACTTTTCTAGGCTGCAACTGTTGCCATGCTCCCCTTCTCAATTCCATTTAGTTTGAGTTATTGACTTTCCATTCTGAGAGTTACTGAAATTTCTTTCAAAATCAGTCAAAGATAGAGTCCAGAAGAATGTAGGATCTCAGATATAAAAAGAAGTAAGCTGTCTTCAGGAAGATCAGGGTGCAAAGTGGGTATTTGGATGAAATATTTCATTTGGTAACGTAGGTTGGTGATGGGGATGGAGGTATCTTCCTTATCCCCATGTGTTTAAACCAGATAGGATTACACGTTTTGGAATTTTCTAGCATAGCATCAGCTGCTTTGATAATGAAGTTTGGCCACAAAAGAGATGCTTTTACTCCTTCATAATCACATTTCAGACTGACTCTATCTAGAAGTGACAAACGAATTGTCTCTCTGGTATTTTCCGGCATGGTACAGACCTACTGATACTTTGAAAGGTGGATAGCTGGCCATGGTTGGGAATAGGTGGGTCAGAAAGGGTTGTCAAATCTGCATGGAAACACTTTCCTCTCTATCACTGTGTAGCTAAAACCCAGCTAAACATCCAGATTTTCTTATGGAAATACTTCTCAGTTTTAAGAATTATCATAAGTAATAAATTGAATTCCTGCTTTGTAGGAGGAAAAGCACATTAAATTAAGTTACATAGTTGCCCAATATTTTCAAACTAATTAGCAGCTATACAAAATTCAAACGTATTTCTTCCTACTCCATTTCCTCCAGACTCCCGATAAGAAACCACTAACAGCTAATGTTCATTGTGGGAAGCACACTTGAAAGACCATACAAATTTGCCCTTTGGACTGGTCAAAAATGATCTAGAATCAGCAATTTTTAAAATGGTTCTACTCAAATAGTAGAAATAATTTGGAGTAGGAATTCGGAGACTCGGATCTCCCTCCAATTAGCTGTTTGTCTTTTGGCAAATTGTTCAGACCCTCTGACCTCCAGCTCTCTCAGCTCTAAACTGGGAATAATAGTGTGTGCTGTCTGCAAACCTCTTAAGGTTGCTGCCAGTATCATAGCGATATTTGTAAATTAAAATATGCTCTCCAAATGCAGGCTATTACAGACCTTAAATAGCTAAGCTTTGTGTCAAAGTTTTGTCCTTGGGGCATCATATTTCTCTAAGTGAAACTATCTGATTTGTCTTTCAGTGTTTTATAAATATCGGCCTGAGAATTAAGAAAATCAAACTAAACAGACCTTTTGGATTTTTATTTCCAGACTCAGCCTGAGAATCAAAGTTTCTGGCACTGAGTAAATACTACTTAGTCCAGTCTAGTAGTGGTGTCAATCAAAATGGCAACATTCCAAGTCTGTTAACATTATTATTAACAGACTTTTCCTTACACTGCCAATCATGCAACTTACTGGTGCTTTAAAAGGAGTTAAAAAGTAACCATTTTCTTTTCCTGCTAAGGTTTTCATCTAGTTAGTTCTGATTCTTTGAGGTAAATATAAAGCAGCAGTGGATATTTTATCAATAATAATATCTCTGCCTCAGAAAATATAAACAATAAAAAATATAAGCAACGGAGCAATTTCTGAAGATGAAATGCAAATGCGGGGTTAATTATTCTAGAAAAGCCAATTAAAAAGTAAATCCAGGGACTTCCCTGGTGGTGCAGTGGTTAAGAATCCAACTGCCAAAGCAGGGGACATGGGTTCTAGCCCTGGTCCGGGAAGATCCCACATGCCCGTGTGCCACAACTATTGAGCCGGAGCACTGTAAGTACTGAAGCCCACGTGCCTAGAGCCCCAGTGCAGGGGACATGGGTTCTAGCCCTGGTCCGGGAAGATCCCACATGCCCGTGTGCCACAACTATTGAGCCGGAGCACTGTAAGTACTGAAGCCCGCGTGCCTAGAGCCCGTGCTCCACAACAAGAGAAGCCACCACAATGAGAAGCCCTCGCACAGCAACGAAGAGTAGCCCCCGCTCGCCGCAACTAGAGAAAGCCCCCACACAGCAACGAAGACCCAACACAACCAAAAGTAAATAAATAAATTTATTTAAAAAAAGAATCCACCTTCCAATGCAGGGGACATGGGTTCGATCCCTGGTCGGGGAACTGAGATCCACATGCCATGGGGCGACGACTGAGCCCACTCACTCTAGAGCCCTTGCGCCACAAGGGCTCTAGAAAGAAGCCAGCGTGCTGCAATGAAAGATCCCTCATGCCTCCTGCATGCTGCAACAAAGATCCCAAGATCCCACGTGCCACATCTAAGACCCGACGCAGCCAAATAAATAAATAAATATTTACAAAAAAGAAGTCCCTGATCTGTAAAAAAAAAAAAAAAGAAAAAAAGTAAATCCAAATATTTTGTTGGCTTAATAACCTCACCTACCCCAGAAAATGTAAAGGTCAAAATCTCTGTCATATTAAACCAATGCTTCAAGTTTCCATTTTCAATACTCTTAGAGAATCGTAGAAATTCCAAATTCCCATATATATATAAATTTTGCAATCACACGATCCATTGCCCTGATATTTATGGTTGACTTTCCCATGCCAGAAAGTCTGACATTTAAGGACATTAAAAATTGTCCTTCAGAAAAGAAGGCTCTGGTCTAATACTTAACTCTTTAGAGTGGCTAGGGAAGGTCTCTACCACCTAAACAGAAATCTCTCTGTCAGGAAGACGTTGTTCCATAGGTGATAGACCCAAGGAGATGCCTATTATTATCCCCTGCAGCGATTCAGTCGAAAGAGGACTTGACTTGGATTCAGAACCGGAGTTTGAGCTCCAGCACGGACCTACAGGCTGAGTGACCTCAGGCAATTCACTGAACTTCTCAAGACTCAGCTTCTTCCACCTGTGAGATGTGAGTAATAACAGCTTAACTCACAGAGTTGTTGAGAGAGTCAGATCAAACATATCTGTGAATGCACTTGGTAGACCGTGAAATGCTAATAAATGCAGAGCAGATATAGTTCCTGACAGGGTAATTCAAATTAAGTACTTGCTTTGATTTTACAAAGTGATTTACATGAAAACCAGTAAAGTATGAGCGCTTTTGCTCTCTCATTTTGTGCAACAGAACCTGTGTTCATTCGTCCTGATCAACTCCACGTTTGGGAGGCATGCATTTAACTTTGAAACAGGCCTCACAAGATACTACAAATATAAAGTGTCCCCCAATTGTTTGCACCCTGGAATTATTGCCTTGTGCAACAAGCAGCAGACAGAAGTGGCTTGTTCACGTTGCTGTATTCAGATGGTGTCAAAACACTGTACCTTTTCACACCCTATTCCACTGGTTTTCCATACATCCGTCCTCCCTACTCCAGGCAAGACTATTTGCCTGCCATCTTCCTCACACCATTTGATTGCTTCCTCTTCTATATTTTTAGATGTTGAATTTTTATTTCCCCGGTTACCCTCCTTACTTTAGAGCAATGCATTACTCTTACCCCCTTTAAGATCTACCTCTTCTGTACAGCCTTCCATGACTGACTCCCATGCTTCTTTGCTGATTTTGTTTTCAACCCCACATTTAGAAGAGAGTCATGCAAGATCCCATATTTCTGTAGATGTTGATGGGGTTTTAGAATACTACCTGAAACTAAGACTGGGTCTGCATAATGACAGTGGATCCATTAAATAATTTCAGTCGGTTCACTGCAGCTTTTTCTTTTAAAAACATAACAAAACAAAACAAAACCCAGAAGTCCAAAAGCAGTCCATCCAGTTCCTATTTATGAAGAGAAACTGCTGTGAATCAGATAAAAAGCGAAGGTCACTCCAACTTAATGTGTGCAGACATGAGTGTGTGTGTGTAGGTATGTGTGCTTGGGATTGTCTCAGTTCCTTAACCCTTTAACTGCTTAATCAGTGGAGCACAGAGGAAATTCATTAGGTAGGAAATTGTAACCTGTGCTGCTAAGTTGCTGTGAGTCTTAGACAGCCCACCGCAGGCCAGTCCTCTCCTGTAAAATGAGTGTGTCACACTAGCTGACCCATAAGGTCCCGCCAAGTATCCATGACCTACAGGCAAGGAGAAATCAGTAACCTATCTACTCCATATCGTATCTGAAAAATACCTCGCCATTCCCTGGCACACCACTTACAGTGAATTTCAAGTTGCTTTAATTTTTTTTTTTTTTTTTTTGCTCTGACTTCTGGAGCTTTGGAAGGTAGCAGGAAACCATGCGGGTGACCTTCTTGCAACAGGCCCCAAAGTGAAGCTGGGTCTCCCTGTGCCCCCTGCTGCTGTTCTGGGCAGCCTAACCCAGGGTTCTGGGTCAGCAGGTGCAAAGAACAGAATCTTAAGTCTTAAATCAAATCACTCGTTTTGACTAAAAGACTCTGACATACCTGTGGGCAGTTGATGGATGAGCTAGGGATTTTGAAAGCTTGGTAGACTTTCTAAGGCACTGAAGCGAACTGATAATGCTAAGTCTTACACAGAATAAATGCTTCATAATTGTTTCCTGAATTACTAAACCAGATGGAGTAACGTTTTAAAGAAAGTTCTCCAAGAGCAGTGATGGTGAGCCAATACCAGGAAGACAAAGTTTTATGGAAACAAGCATCAAGCCCTATTCTTAGGTTGATATTAATAATAAAAGGGCCTTATGTTTGTACAGATTTTCACAGATCACAAATCATTTACACATACTTATTCCATTCAATGTCTACCCCAAAATGCCACATTCCTATATTACCACTTTTTAATAAATACAGACAGTATAACTGTGATACAGATACTACAAACAACTTGCCCAAAGTCACACATCTCGTCAATTGCTGACTGAACTCAAGATCAGGTCTTCTGATTTTAAGTTTTGGGCTCCTCCTAGAATATATTAAGGTGCTGTGTGCAGCTAAGGGACCATGTGTGTTTAGATAGAGGAAGCCCTGTCTCCATCAGAATACCTTTGGTGAGTAGCAATCTTAACTCACCTTCATGAAAATACATCATACAGGACAAGACTAACACTCCTATTGAACTGTGTATTGGTAGGCCATATATGGAACACATACTCTATTCTGAGTATTATATTGTAAGGTTTGAAATGAAGAGTCATAAAGTAGGGAACTGCCAGGAATTTTTACTAGTGGTTAAAGTTCTGAAAACTATCCCTTACAAGGAGCAACTGAAAGAATTTGAGGCGTTCAGCCTGGAGAAAGGTATATTGGTGGTGCCGGTGGAGGGTGGAGTGATTAGGACAGGGAAAGTGTACATTCATTGTCTCCAGAGCTCTGAGCAGCTGCTGCATCAGAGGAATTAGCTATATTGCTCCAGAGGCCAGAATAGAACTGCTGAAGAGAAATTACTGAGGTCGTTTTTTAATTCACCATAAAGAAAAATTTTAAAAAATTTAAAGTTGCTCAAAAATTCCGTACATTTTCTTGTGAGGTATAACTTGTAACTAATCAAGCAAAGCTGAGTAGACCTACTGGTGTGGATGATATAATCATGATTTTGGCACTGGGTAGGAGGTTGAAATAAACGTTCTTTAAGGGTTTTTTCAGGGCCTCTAAGAGTCTATGGTTTAACCTTTCTCTAAGATAATTAAGCTTGAACAGAGGGCAAAAACACATCTATTTTCATAACCTATGTTTCTAGTGGTACCTATTCTGAACTATCAGTGTTTACCTACCATATTACCCCCAAACTTAGCAGCTTAAAATATGTATCCTGTGAGTCAGACCAATGGAGAGGCCTCCACATTTTCTAATGCTCAGCTGGGAAGACTCAACAGCTGGGGGGAGACTCAACAGGTGGGGTGAATGGATCGACTGGAGGCTGGAATCAAATCGTCTAGAGCTGTCCAACACAGGAGGCGCTAACCCCACGTGGGTATTGACTACTTGAAGTATATCTAATCTGAACTCGGTTGTGTTCTAAGTGAAACATGTACACACACATAAACACATGTACACACATACTGTTCCAAAGACTTAGTATGAAAACACATTAATAATGTGTACATTGATTACATAGTGAAATAACAATATTTGGATAGGGTGTGAAATAAAATATATTAACCCCATTAATTTCACTTGTTTCTTTTTAATTTTTAAAATGGGACTAATAGAAAACTTAAAGTTTTATGTGTAGTTCATTCTTAGCGGACATCATTGATCTCATGTATATGGTGGTTAATGCTGGCTGCTGACTGGTATCTCAGCTGGGTGACTTACTGGGGCACCTGCTGGTGGTCTCTCCATGATGCTAGGGCTCCCCCATAATACGGTAATCTCAGGATAGCTGAACATTTTGTAACTGCAGACTCCAAAAGTAAGCTTTCCAGCGCGGAAGGTGAAAGCTGCATTGGCTTTTTGACTTAGCCGTGGAAATCACATGCATCACTTTTGCTGCATTCAGATGGTTACCAGCGTATGTAAACCAGCATAGACACGAGAGGAGGGGCACACTGCAGTAGAGCATGCAGGATGGGGGCTACTGTTGCAGCCTTCTTGGAAAATACAATCTCCCACCACTTGTTACGGGCATAGACCAACAGAGTTATGAAATACCCTTCAGATCTCAGGAGCCATTTCTGAAGTTTAAGTAAAGTCCCGGATGTGAGACAGATTAGAGTTCTTCTGGAGAGACCTTCAAATCTTAAAATTAAGCAAATATGTGATGCTCAGGAATTGCATTAACAGCCATTATTAAAGCGGAATGTAGTTTAAAGTGCAAACTGTCCTTCAGGTGTTTAAAACGCTGTGCACATGCTAAGGAAACAATCATAAATCCAGGGTCGTAGTCACAGAGTTGAATCACACGACACAATACTTCCAGGTTTTTTGTTGTTTTTGTAGTCTGTTTATCTTTCATTAACCAGTAGAAGAAGTATGTTCCTAATTCCTTAGAGATACATGTTCAAAACGGACTGGCAAAAATCTTTCCTTTTTCCAAATGTACTTACATTTTTCTTCGTTTAAGTTAAGCTCTTTGAACATCAATTAATAATTTATACAACGAATGTGAAGATGTGTGGTATGTGTTGGCTTGAGGATAATGCGTGATTTGTAACAAGCATTAAAGTATTTTATAAGATGTAATTTATTTAATGCATTATCCTATATTTACTTTTTAGAGAGCATTGTGGAGCAGTGAAGCTGTACCCAGAGCATGAAATGTCATGAAGGTTAAATCAACATTGGGCTTTAGTCAAACAAGTGTAATTAGCCCAGAGGGCACCTAGTAATTATGGACTTCTCGAAATGAATGATTGTTGATTTTTGTGTGTGTGGTTTTTTTCTCAAGTAATAACAGGAATTGTCAATGTCAAGTTAGCTTAAACATTCAGTTTGCATTGTTCCTTTTGCACCTCCTCTTTAGAGTTTCAGTTGGTCAGATTATTTGCACTTTGAAATTAATCTGTTAATACAAACTCTTATTTTCATCTATAATTGATTTCATTATTAATCGCTGAATAATTAACAATGATTTAATTTTAATTTAATTTAATATTAATTAATCCTCAAAATAAAAGTATATAAGTCCATTACTTTCTCCTGGGTTATATGTGGAAAGCACTTTTTTTTTTTTTTTTTTTGGAAAGCACTTTTTGATATGCATCATTATAGATGATTTGATGGACAGTGAATTGAACTTGGCATTGGGAGTGGAGAAAATACAAAACAACAAGAACAGCAACAACATACAAAACCAAAAATAAAAAATAAGCCTGCATTATTCATAAAAGTTATCAGAATTCTGCACTGCTTCTTAATTCTGGTTGGCATTTTATTCCTCTTCATACAGCAACCAGAACACACTGAAAGATTTCCCTCTACTTCCAGAAAGGTGGCCAGATTCACCTGTTTGAAAAGCACACTGATATGGGCTGGATTTTACTGCACATAGAAGATGTTCAGCTCTGCTCCTAACATTTGCTTTCTAAATAACAAAGGCTCTTGAAATGAATCATGAAACTAAAAACAGGTTCTAGTAATTTTCAAAAGGATTTTCACATATAAGAAAAACTTTTTGGCCTGTGGAACTTTTTACTTCATTCCATTTTCTTATACAAACAAGAGGGACCAAACAGGTAGCATAGTATACTAATGTTTTCAATTTAGTATTATGGAGAGATGTGCTACAACCCAGTGAATTGAAGAGAAAGCTATATCAAATAACCTGAAGCAAAACTAAAGTCTTTCAGGTCTCAAGTTATTTAAATTAACTAATAAATGTATGATGCTATTAAAGTAAAGGTTAATAGCATGGGCTTTGGGTCATCCACACATAGGCCATATACGTTTCTTCATCTATAAATGAATGCAAGACTACCTAGTAGAATTTTGGGGAAGATTAAATAGGAAAACATAAATCAATGGCTTAACACAACACATAGCAAGGCTTCACTGCTGTTATTTTTAGAATACAGTAGAATATCAACAAACTGCTTGTTGAGGGAATGTACCTCAACATAATAATTGCCATATATGACATGCCCACAGCTAACATCATACTCAATGGTGAACTGAAAACTTTTCCCCCAAGATCAAGAAAAATACAAGTATACTCTTGCCACTTTCATTCAATGTAATACTGGAAATCCTAGCCAGAGAAAATTGGCAGGAAAAAAGATATAGAAAGCATCCAAGTCAGAAAGGAAGAAGTAAGACTGTCTCTTTTTGCAGAGGACATGACATTATTTATAGAAAACTCCAAAGACTCTACCAAAAAACCATTAGAACTAATAATCAAACTCAGTAAAATTTCAGGATACAAAATCAATATACAAAAATCTGTTGCATTTCTATACACTAATAAGAGACTATCAGAAAGAGAAATTAAGAAAGAAATCCCATTTACAATTGTATCAAAAATAATAAAATATCTATGATATATTTAACCAAGGAGGTGAAATATCTGTACACTGAAAACTATAAGACGTTGATGAAAGAACGTGAAGAAGACTCAAATAAAAGGAAAGATATTCTATGCTCATGGACTGGAAGAATTAATATTGTTAAGATGTCCATACTACCCAAAGCAATCTACAGATTCAATACAATTCCTATTAAAATTCCAATGACATTTTCCACAGAAATAAAAAAAAAGCAATCCTGAAATTTGTATGGAAGCAGAAAAGACCCAGAAGAGCAAAGCAATATTGAAATAGAAGGATAAAGCTGGAAGCATCACACGTCCTGGTTTAAAACTATATTACAGGGACTTCCCTGGTGGCACAGTGGTTAAGAATCCACCTGCCACTGCAGGGGACACAGGTTCGATCCCTGGTCCGGGAAGATCCCACATGCTGTGGAGCAAGCTCGTGCACCACAACCACTGAGCCTGCACTCTAGAGCCCACGAGCCACAACTACGGACACAACTACTGAAGTCCGCGCACCTAGAGCCCGTGCTCCGCAACAAGAGAAGCCACCGCAATGAGAAGCCCGCACACCGCAATGAAGAGTAGCCCCCGCTCGCCGCAACTAGAGAAACCCATGCACAGCAATGAAGACCCAATGTGGCCAAAAATAAATAAATAAATTTAAAAAGTAAAATTAAAAATAAGTATCAGGCAAAAAACTCAACTTAAAAAAAAAAAAAAACGGGGCTTCCCTGGTGGCGCAGTGGTTGAGAATCCGCCTGCCGGTGCAGGGGGCACGGGTTCGTGCCCCGGTCCGGGAAGATCCCACATGCCGCACAGCGGCTGGGCCCGTGAGCCATGGCCGCTGAGCCTGCGCGTCCAGAGCCTGTGCTCTGCAAAGGGAGAGGCCACAACAGTGAGAGGCCCGCGTACAGCAAAAAACAAACAACAACAACAAAAAAAACGATATTACAAAGCCATAGTAGTCAAAAGAGCATTGTATTGGCATAAAAACTGACACACTGATCAATGGAACAGAATAGAAAGCCCAGAAATAAACTTATGCGTGCATGGTCAATTAATGTATGACAAGGGAGCCAAGAATTTACAATGGGAAAAGGATAGTGTCTTCAATAGCTAGTGCTGGGAAAACTGGACAGCGACATACAAAAGAATGAAAGTGGACCACCATCTTATACCATACACAAAAATCAACTTAAAATGGTTAAACTTGAACTTAAGACCTGAAACCATATGACTCCTAGAAGAAAACATAGAGGGTAAGTTCCTTGACATCAGTCTTGTCAATGATTTTCTGGATGACACCAAAAGCAAATGTAACGAAAGTGAAAATCAACAACTTGGACTACATCAAAGTAAAAAGCTTCTGCCTGGCAAATAAAATCATCAACAAAGTGAAAACACAACATAAAGAATGGGAGAAAATATTTGCAAATCATATATATGATAAGGGATTAATATCCAAAATATATAAGGAACTCATAAACTCAATAGCAAAATAACTAACAATCCAATTAAATCGTGGGCAGAGGATCCGAATATGTTTTTACAAAGGAGAAATCCTCTTTACGTGTGAGAAAGACCCTAGCAAATAGGAAAAGGTAAAGCCAGGATTTTAAACTGGAATTTCAAATCTTTAACTCTTTCCAAAACAACAAATATTAAAAGTTGGGTGGGAGGGAAGGAGGGTGGGAGGGAGGTAGGAAAGACACAAGGGACTTCCAGGAAGCTATGCTGTCCTTGCCTCCTTGTAAGCATGACCCAGCATTCATTAACCCCTCTACAGTCTCCCTATCTGCCCTTAGCCCAGTCATTAGAGTGTTGAAGATGTGGCTCTGGGCAGCCTGGTGGATTCCGTCCTGTGCATTGGAACATAAAGCATATTTTCACAGCATATCTGAGAATTCTGAAAGGTTCTTGCCACCTCTGATGTCCTGGAAAATCTATTTCAAATAATCTCCAAATTGCTTTATTTATGGGGAATGGAGCCTGGTATTTGCAAATGGAAAAACGAGACAAATGAACAAGCAAACTTTGCTGGGAAACACTAGGATCTTGCTACCTAGCTTACCCAGGTTAAACATCAAAATCAGTTCAAAGCAAGAGGACAGGTATTAAAGAATTATGTATGAGATAAAAGGTGAACTGAGCAGCCAGCCCTGAGGTTAAAGCTCTCCTTGCAAAAGAGGTAAGAACGATTGACGTTATTCTTATAGTAACTGAACTCACCCCATCTTTATGCTGGCTGTATTGCTATGGGGCATCGATTTTTGTCATTTCAGGTGCCTGAGGTTACTCTCTTTGTCCTAGGGAGGGGCCAGGTTTTCTCTGTGTATCCAGAATCTAAGCCAGTCAGCCCCAGAGCCCATTGGAAGGAGTGGGATGGCAGAAAGCACAGGAATGTTGTGGAAGCTGTGGGGTTTCTTTCGAACTTTCTGGAATTTTTTCAGGTTGTCTCTGTGTATCCAGAATCTAAGCCAGTCAGCCCCAGAGCCCATTGGAAGGAGTGGGATGGCAGAAAGCACAGGAATGTTGTGGAAGCTGTGGGGTTTCTTTCGAACTTTCTGGAATTTTTTTTTTTTATTGACGTATAGTTGATTTACAACATTGTCTTAGTTTCAGGTGTGCAGCACCTGCATATATATATATATATATATATATATAGTGTTTCAGCTTCTTTTCTTTTTCAGATTCTTTTCCATTATGGGTTATTATTATATACATATAGTTTATATATATATAGTTTTTCAGATTCTTTTCCATTATGGGTTATTATTATATACATATAGTTTATATATATATAGTTTTTCAGATTCTTTTCCATTATGGGTTATTATATATATATAGTTTATATATATATAGTTTTTCAGATTCTTTTCCATTATGGGTTATTATTATATACATATAGTTTATATATATATAGTTTTTCAGATTCTTTTCCATTATGGGTTATTATTATATACATATAGTTTATATATATATAGTTTTTCAGATTCTTTTCCATTATGGGTTATTATTATATACATATAGTTTATATATATATAGTTTTTCAGATTCTTTTCCATTATGGGTTATTATATATATATAGTTTATATATATATAGTTTTTCAGATTCTTTTCCATTATGGGTTATTATTATATACATATAGTTTATATATATATAGTTTTTCAGATTCTTTTCCATTATGGGTTATTATTATATACATATAGTTTATATATATATAGTTTTTCAGATTCTTTTCCATTATGGGTTATTATTATATACATATAGTTTATATATATATAGTTTTTCAGATTCTTTTCCATTATGGGTTATTATATATATATAGTTTATATATATATAGTTTTTCAGATTCTTTTCCATTATGGGTTATTATTATATACATATAGTTTATATATATATAGTTTTTCAGATTCTTTTCCATTATGGGTTATTATTATATACATATAGTTTATATATATATAGTTTTTCAGATTCTTTTCCATTATGGGTTATTATTATATACATATAGTTTATATATATATAGTTTTTCAGATTCTTTTCCATTATGGGTTATTATATATATATAGTTTATATATATATAGTTTTTCAGATTCTTTTCCATTATGGGTTATTATTATATACATATAGTTTATATATATATAGTTTTTCAGATTCTTTTCCATTATGGGTTATTATTATATACATATAGTTTATATATATATAGTTTTTCAGATTCTTTTCCATTATGGGTTATTATTATATACATATAGTTTATATATATATAGTTTTTCAGATTCTTTTCCATTATGGGTTATTATATATATATAGTTTATATATATATAGTTTTTCAGATTCTTTTCCATTATGGGTTATTATTATATACATATAGTTTATATATATATAGTTTTTCAGATTCTTTTCCATTATGGGTTATTATTATATACATATAGTTTATATATATATAGTTTTTCAGATTCTTTTCCATTATGGGTTATTATTATATACATATAGTTTATATATATATAGTTTTTCAGATTCTTTTCCATTATGGGTTATTATATATATATAGTTTATATATATATAGTTTTTCAGATTCTTTTCCATTATGGGTTATTATTATATACATATAGTTTATATATATATAGTTTTTCAGATTCTTTTCCATTATGGGTTATTATTATATACATATAGTTTATATATATATAGTTTTTCAGATTCTTTTCCATTATGGGTTATTATTATATACATATAGTTTATATATATATAGTTTTTCAGATTCTTTTCCATTATGGGTTATTATATATATATAGTTTATATATATATAGTTTTTCAGATTCTTTTCCATTATGGGTTATTATTATATACATATAGTTTATATATATATAGTTTTTCAGATTCTTTTCCATTATGGGTTATTATTATATACATATAGTTTATATATATATAGTTTTTCAGATTCTTTTCCATTATGGGTTATTATTATATACATATAGTTTATATATATATAGTTTTTCAGATTTTCCATTATGGGTTATTATTATATATATATAGTTTATATATATATAGTTTTTCAGATTCTTTTCCATTATGGGTTATTATTATATACATATAGTTTATATATATATAGTTTTTCAGATTCTTTTCCATTATGGGTTATTATTTATATATATAGTTTATATATATGTAGTTTTTCAGATTCTTTTCCATTATGGGTTATTACAAGATATTGAATATACAGTAAATCCTTGTTGCTTATCTATTTTATATATACTAGTCTGCAACCGTTAATCCCAAACTCCTAATTTATTTCTCCCCTACTTTCCCTTTTGGTAATCATAAGTTTGTTTTCTATGTCTGTGATTCTGTTTCTGTCTTGTAAATAAGTTTATTTGTATTATATTTTAGATACTACGTATAAGTGATATCATACGATATCTGTCTTTCTCTGTCTGATTTACTTAGTATGATAATCTCTGGGTCCATCCACCTAGAAGCTATTCTTACAACTTGGCCCTGCCGTCATTTATTTGGTATGAGCTCACAAGTAAAGGCTTTTTAGACACATCCTACACAGCTTCTGGAGGACAGGCACATACACAAAAGTCAAAGCTCATTCTGGTCATTTTAATTTATTCATGTATTCATTCTCAGTGAATGAATGACATCACACGTCCCGCACTTGAAGGCTTTTGCAGCTCAGAAGACCCTGGGTAATCTGGCTCCAGCCTCTTCCTCACGATGTGATAAAGGAACAGATTTCTCTGAAGGGCTTGGCCTCTGACTGGAATGGATGCGTCACAAGGCCTGGCTGAACTTCATAGCTCTTCATACGGCCACAATCTGGCCTTGGATTCATCCCATTACTGCCGTGAACAAGCCCCCCAGGTGGGCCCAGTGGGAGGATCATCCACCAGAACAAGGTGAGCCAGCTTGAAACTGAAACGGTGCACCTCAGATTGGGACTTGAACCCACAGTCTTTTAATTGAGATCACACACCTGGTCTCAAGACTTAATGAAGCTCATGTTCTTGAAGTCTCATGGCAGAAAGAATTCAGTGAGAGACAAAGTGATACATAAGAAGTAGATTTAGGGGCTTCCCTGTGGCGCAGTGGTTGAGAATCTGCCTGCCAATGCAGGGGACACGGGTTCGAGCCCTGGTCTGGGAGGATCCCACATGCCGCGGAGCAACTAGGCCCGTGAGCCTCAACTACTGAGCCTGCGCGTCTGGAGCCTGCGCTCCGCAAGAAGAGAGGCCGCGACAGTGAGAGGCCCGCGCACCGCGATGAAGAGTGGCCCCCGCTTGCCGCAACTGGAGAAAGCCCTCGCACAGAAACGAAGACCCAATGCAGCCAAAAATAAATAAATAAATAAATAAATAAATAAAAGAAGTGGATTTATTTAGAGAGAAACACGCTCCACAGAGTATGGGCCATCTCAGAGGTGAGAGTCCCCGGAATATGGTGTGGTTAGTTTTTATGGACTGGGTAATTTCATAGGCTAATGAGGGGGAGTATTACTCCAATTATTTTGGGGAAGGAGTGGGGATTTCCAGGAATTGGGCCACTGCCCACTTTTTGACCTTTTATGGTTGATCTCAGAACTGTCATAGTGCTGGTGGGTGTGTCATTTAGCATATGCTAATGTATTACAATGAGTGCATAATGAGGCTCAAGGTCTACTGGAAGTTGACTTGTCTGCCATCTTGGATCTAGCTGGTTCTAACCAGTTTTTGTCATGCCCAATGGCTATATCATTCTTTTAAAGGTTGTGCCCTGCCCGCTTCCCTTGTGTTTCAAGCTCAGGACACTGAAGCTTAAAAGGCTGTGCATTTCTAACTTCTCAGGAAATAGGCGTCTCTTAGGAATGGAGACTTTTCACTCAAGGCCTCCAGGTCCAACATTGACCATTGCAGGATGGCCTTATACTGAAAGTGCCTTTTTCCCCCCAAGGAAAGCTGCCTATTGCTTCATGCTCAGCTCAGAAGTCCTCTCCTCAGATTAGTCTCTGGGATTAAGCCCAGTGTGGAGGTTGACTGCCTCTGGCTGATCAACCTTTGAAATCTATGTACGATCTACTTGTTAGAGGCAATGGAGGGAGTAGAGGCTGCAGGGCAGCCTGGCTGGCTTTGTATCCTGGCTCTTCTACTTCTTGCAGACAGCCTTGGGCAAATTACTGATTTTTTTTTTTTTTTGCCTATTTTCTCATCTTCAAAGTGTGGAATAATAGGAGTGCTTACATCATAAGGGTACTGTGGGAGGAAAGTGAGTTAATTCGGGTAAAGTGTATAGAACAGAATAAGTGTATTGATCAGAACTGATCACCATTAGCTGGTATTTTCATCTAGAAATCTGGGAAGTTAGTCCACTTTCTAAAGTGGGAGTTGACTTTTTAGAACGAATCTTTTCCTGAACGAATGAGATGGTAAAGGGAATAATAGGGCAGTGAGAGGGGAATCTTAGCTTGGCGTGCTGTGGGGATGGTCTGGAGATTTGAGCCATAGGGAAGGCTGAGAGGGTGGTGCTGGGAATTAGGTTCTGGTTTCCAGGAATGGCAGGTCTGGGCTACATATCTTTGGTATCTTAGGGGTAACAATACTGGTAACTTTAAAAGGTGAAGGCAATATAGGTAAACAAAGTGAGACAGCTAATTATATTTACCTGAACTATAGTTTTGCCTAGGGTTACCTTGGCAGAACAGGATTAAATGAACCATAAATTCCTTTGAAGCAGAAACTGTTGTCTTAGTGCTCACAGTGAGCTCTCAGTAAAGATGTGCTGAATAGATTAGTAAATAATGAATACACAGCTGGAGGTCCAGGCTGAATTTACTTGGTCCATAAACCTGGCTTGGCTAAGTCCAAGGATGCCCTTTAGACCGAGCTTCAGGGATGCAGTCACTCCTACGTGTTCTTCCCCTTGCTGATTCAAGGTCTACCGAGAAAAAAAAGGGGCAGCTTAAAAAAAAAAGTTTAATATGGAGCAAATCACAACTGTGTCTTTCTACTTCCATTAAAGATGCTCCATATTTTCTTAGGGTCACAGCTAAAGGGATGGATCAGTGATGGTTATTCACACAATTTTCAGTTTTCTTCAGCAGGTTCTCTTTGTTTAATTATTTTTTTTTCTGAAATGAGATGGTAGTCAATTGGAAAAATAAAAATAAAATCATTAACATCTTTACTGATGTGGGTAGCAAGAGATGATCTCAAAGAAAAAGGCTTTCTAGATTGTGTGTTTACTGAGACATAGTTTTAGATGACCTGAATTATCTTTTAACACTGCGCTGCATGTAATTTTGCCTCCACCAAAAACAACCTGTCAAACGAAATGTTTTAGTAACAATTAGTCAATTGTGACAATAGGAACGCAACAAACAGGCTAAAAATGTGAGCATCCTTTGACAGTGAAAACCAAAAACAAATAAATAAATAAATAAATAAATAAAAGAAGTGGATTTATTTAGAGAGAAACACGCTCCACAGAGTATGGGCCATCTCAGAGGTGAGAGTCCCCGGAATATGGTGTGGTTAGTTTTTATGGACTGGGTAATTTCATAGGCTAATGAGGGGGAGTATTACTCCAATTATTTTGGGGAAGGAGTGGGGATTTCCAGGAATTGGGCCACTGCCCACTTTTTGACCTTTTATGGTTGATCTCAGAACTGTCATAGTGCTGGTGGGTGTGTCATTTAGCATATGCTAATGTATTACAATGAGTGCATAATGAGGCTCAAGGTCTACTGGAAGTTGACTTGTCTGCCATCTTGGATCTAGCTGGTTCTAACCAGTTTTTGTCATGCCCAATGGCTATATCATTCTTTTAAAGGTTGTGCCCTGCCCGCTTCCCTTGTGTTTCAAGCTCAGGACACTGAAGCTTAAAAGGCTGTGCATTTCTAACTTCTCAGGAAATAGGCGTCTCTTAGGAATGGAGACTTTTCACTCAAGGCCTCCAGGTCCAACATTGACCATTGCAGGATGGCCTTATACTGAAAGTGCCTTTTTCCCCCCAAGGAAAGCTGCCTATTGCTTCATGCTCAGCTCAGAAGTCCTCTCCTCAGATTAGTCTCTGGGATTAAGCCCAGTGTGGAGGTTGACTGCCTCTGGCTGATCAACCTTTGAAATCTATGTACGATCTACTTGTTAGAGGCAATGGAGGGAGTAGAGGCTGCAGGGCAGCCTGGCTGGCTTTGTATCCTGGCTCTTCTACTTCTTGCAGACAGCCTTGGGCAAATTACTGATTTTTTTTTTTTTTTTGCCTATTTTCTCATCTTCAAAGTGTGGAATAATAGGAGTGCTTACATCATAAGGGTACTGTGGGAGGAAAGTGAGTTAATTCGGGTAAAGTGTATAGAACAGAATAAGTGTATTGATCAGAACTGATCACCATTAGCTGGTATTTTCATCTAGAAATCTGGGAAGTTAGTCCACTTTCTAAAGTGGGAGTTGACTTTTTAGAACGAATCTTTTCCTGAACGAATGAGATGGTAAAGGGAATAATAGGGCAGTGAGAGGGGAATCTTAGCTTGGCGTGCTGTGGGGATGGTCTGGAGATTTGAGCCATAGGGAAGGCTGAGAGGGTGGTGCTGGGAATTAGGTTCTGGTTTCCAGGAATGGCAGGTCTGGGCTACATATCTTTGGTATCTTAGGGGTAACAATACTGGTAACTTTAAAAGGTGAAGGCAATATAGGTAAACAAAGTGAGACAGCTAATTATATTTACCTGAACTATAGTTTTGCCTAGGGTTACCTTGGCAGAACAGGATTAAATGAACCATAAATTCCTTTGAAGCAGAAACTGTTGTCTTAGTGCTCACAGTGAGCTCTCAGTAAAGATGTGCTGAATAGATTAGTAAATAATGAATACACAGCTGGAGGTCCAGGCTGAATTTACTTGGTCCATAAACCTGGCTTGGCTAAGTCCAAGGATGCCCTTTAGACCGAGCTTCAGGGATGCAGTCACTCCTACGTGTTCTTCCCCTTGCTGATTCAAGGTCTACCGAGAAAAAAAAGGGGCAGCTTAAAAAAAAAAGTTTAATATGGAGCAAATCACAACTGTGTCTTTCTACTTCCATTAAAGATGCTCCATATTTTCTTAGGGTCACAGCTAAAGGGATGGATCAGTGATGGTTATTCACACAATTTTCAGTTTTCTTCAGCAGGTTCTCTTTGTTTAATTATTTTTTTTTCTGAAATGAGATGGTAGTCAATTGGAAAAATAAAAATAAAATCATTAACATCTTTACTGATGTGGGTAGCAAGAGATGATCTCAAAGAAAAAGGCTTTCTAGATTGTGTGTTTACTGAGACATAGTTTTAGATGACCTGAATTATCTTTTAACACTGCGCTGCATGTAATTTTGCCTCCACCAAAAACAACCTGTCAAACGAAATGTTTTAGTAACAATTAGTCAATTGTGACAATAGGAACGCAACAAACAGGCTAAAAATGTGAGCATCCTTTGACAGTGAAAACCAAAAACAATCCTCCACCCAAAAAAACCCCCTGAATGTAGCAAATAAATAGGAATTTAACAAATGATACCACAAAACAGCATACTTAAATTACATAAAAATACATTTGGAATCAGTGAAACTGTAAGTGCTCTCTTTTAAAAAATAATTGGCAGGACCTCCCTGGTGGTCCAGTGGTAAAGAATCCGCCCTCCAATGCAGGGGACGTGGGTTTGATTCCTGGTCAGGGAACTAAGATCCCACATGCCCCGGGGCAACCAAGCCTGAGCGCCGCCACAACTACTGAGCATGCGTGCCTCAACGAGAGAGTGGGCTGCAAACTACAGAACCGACGTGCTCTGGAGCCTGCGCACCACAGCTAGAGAGAGAAAACCCACATGCCACAACTGGAGAGAAGCCTGAGAGCCGCAATGAAGAGACCTTGTGCCTCAGTGAAGATCCCTCTCCCGCAACTAAGACCCAACGTGGCCAAAAAATAATAAAATAAAATAATTAGCAATTGACCTTTTTTGAATTGTACTTCTCAACGTCAAATATTGGGTTGGCCAAAAAGTTTGTTCGGGTTTTAAGTAACATGAAAATCCCGAACGAACTTTTTGGCCAACCCAATATTAGCTCAGGGATCAACAAACTTTTTCTGTAAAAGACCAGATCATCAATATTTTAGGCTTTGTGGGCCAACAGACCAAATCGAGTATAATTAGTAGTCCTCCACCCAAAAAAACCCCCTGAATGTAGCAAATAAATAGGAATTTAACAAATGATACCACAAAACAGCATACTTAAATTACATAAAAATACATTTGGAATCAGTGAAACTGTAAGTGCTCTCTTTTTAAAAATAATTGGCAGGACCTCCCTGGTGGTCCAGTGGTAAAGAATCCGCCCTCCAATGCAGGGGACGTGGGTTCGATTCCTGGTCAGGGAACTAAGATCCCACATGCCCCGGGGCAACCAAGCCTGAGCGCCGCCACAACTACTGAGCATGCGTGCCTCAACGAGAGAGTGGGCTGCAAACTACAGAACCGACGTGCTCTGGAGCCTGCGCACCACAGCTAGAGAGAGAAAACCCACATGCCACAACTGGAGAGAAGCCTGAGAGCCGCAATGAAGAGACCTTGTGCCTCAGTGAAGATCCCTCTCCCACAACTAAGACCCAACGTGGCCAAAAAATAATAAAATAAAATAATTAGCAATTGACCTTTTTTGAATTGTACTTCTCAACGTCAAATATTGCGTTGGCCAAAAAGTTTGTTCGGGTTTTAAGTAACATGAAAATCCCGAACGAACTTTTTGGCCAAACCAATATTAGCTCAGGGATCAACAAACTTTTCCTGTAAAAGACCAGATCATCAATATTTTAGGCTTTGTGGGCCAACAGACCAAATCGAGTATAATTAGTAGGTACCTATATAGCAAAGAGAAAACAAATTTCCACACTTTTATTCACATAATTAAATATATAATAATAATTGAGTATAATTTTTGTAATGCAAGTCTACTAATGAAAATAATGGATCTTTTTTTTGGTGTAACATTTTACTTGAGCTTCAACCTCACTGTTCTCTTATCATCCAATTGATTGCACATGTTTTCCTGTAAAAATCATCCTTAGTTACTGGCATCCTACAAATACAGGCTGTTGGCTGGATTTTCCCTGCTGGCTATAGATTGCTGATCTTTGGGTTGGTTGCTCAGGAGAAGACCAGCAAAGCATTGTCCATAAAACAGCAAGTGATAGTTAAACAGTAACAGCCCTCGGTTACTGCTTTTCCATGTGCTGTTACCTGGTAGTGGTACAGTGCACTAGTCTTCAAACCAAATAATAGGGAGTCCTTAACGTAAACTTGGGGTCTTTTAGTAAAGACTGAAAGTAATGTGAAAATGGTAGTAAGTATTTTGAAACAAGAAAAGGAACCCAGCACAGAGCAGTGTGAGCTAAGAACAGCCAACACAGAGCGGGGAGAAAAGAGGGAGTGGAAGGGATTCCCTTCATGTGAGTGGTAGAGATATAGACTGTTCCTTGGCGAGGAGGAACTAGAAATGTAAAGCAGATCCTACCCAGGATTGTTTATATTTGTGTTCAAAATACTTGTTATTAAAATGAATATCATTCTCATTCTAGAATCTGCGATGGCTTCAGATCCCTTTACCATCTTTATAAAGTCCTAAAAAACATTTTAAGTGCTTGGTATCATGGTATCTTGGCAAGTTGTATGTCGGAGTCAAGATTCTGAGCTTCAAAGTGAGGAAAAAAGATGAGCAGCCTTGACCTCACTCTCTCATCTTCTCCTCCGGCCAAATGCTCTATTAACATGACTGAAGTCTGTCTGTTACATAGAAGCTCTTAATTGTCCATATCAGGTTCTGTTTCACATACAATAATCAATTGAAAAAATTCTTTGGCCTGGGGCAGTAATTTATTCATTCAAAAGCCTTTAATAGTTTGTGTGAGCATTTAACCCCTTTTTCATATTTTTATTTTTTACTTTTATTTTCTTAATTTTTATTGGGGTATAGTTGATTTCAATGTTGTGTTAGTTTCAGGTGTACAGCACAGTGAATCAGTTATACATAAACATATATCCACTCTTTTTTGCTTTAGATTGTTCTCCCATATAGGCCATTAGAGAGTATTGAGTAGAGTTCCCTGTGCTATACAGTGAGTTATTTGTTTTCTATTTTATATATAGTAGTGTGTGTATGTCAATCCCCATCTCCCAATTTATCCCTCCACCCCTTATTCCCTGGTAACCATAAGTTTGCTTTCTATATCCGTGATTCTACTTCTGTTTTGTAAATATGTTCATTTGTACCCATTGTTTTAGATTCCACATATAAGCAATATCATATGATATTTGTCTTTCTGTGTCTACAAAGCTACAGTAATCAAAACAGTATGCTACTGGCACAAAAACAGAAATATAGATCAATAGAACAGGATAGAAAGCCCAGAGATAAACCCACACACTTAACCTATGACAAAGGAGGCAAGAATATATAATGGAGAAGACAGCCTCTTCAATAAGTGTTGTTGAGAAAAGTGGACAGCTACATGTACAAGAATGAAATTAGAACACTCCCTAACACCATACACAAAAATAAACTCAAAATGGATTAAAGACCTAAATGTAAGGCCAGACACTATAAAACTCTTAGAGGAAAACATAGGCAGAACACTCTGACATAAATCACAACAAGATCTTTTTTGATTTACTTCCTATAGCAATGAAAAGAAAAACAAAAATAAATAAATGGGATCTAATTAAACGTAAAAGCTTTGCACAGCAAAGGAAACCATAAACAAAACAAAAAGACAACCCTCAGAATGGGAGAAAATACCTTTTCATATGGGAGAAAATACCTTTTCCTATTTTTGTGTCCCTAGGGAAAAGCATTCTTTTTCAAGGAAAGGACTCAGGTAAAGAACTCAGGCTGCTGGATTTGAATTTCAATACTACCCTGTAAGCCCTTGGGCAGTCACTTTTTTTCCCCTCACTATCAGTTAGCTCAGCTGTAGAATGGGGATAACAATTCCTACCTCAAGGGACTTTTGTGAGCAGTAAAGGAGTTAATCCACAGAAAATGCTTAGCATTCTGCCTGATACCTATTATTATATATGCTCAATGAATATCAGTTATTTGTATGATTATTATTATTAAATTTACCTATGATATTTATCATAGTGACAATATCATTTTTGACATCAAACAAATAGACAGTTAACAAATTCACTCACAGATATTTATCAAACGTTTACTCTGTGCCAGGCATTACTTTAGGCAAAGAATATACATAGCATAAACACAACAGATCAATATCTATAGTCTATGATGGTAATAGATCAATATCTGTATCTATGATGATAAATGCTATGTGGAAAATTAACACTGGAGTAAGACAGGGAGTATTGAGGGAGGAGAGATTGCAATTCAACATAGGCTGGATGATCAGGGAAGTCTTCCGGGATATGGATAGCCTTTTCTTCTAAGAGGCTGAAAGGCCTGGGTTAGGTTGCCAGAATTAGTGAATAAAAATACAGGATGTCTAGTTAAATTCAGTCTGGCATCCTGTATTTTATTTGGCAACCACGGCTGGGGATGGGGGATGAAGAGGGAGTCCTGAGAGTTTTGTTTTGGGATAAAGGACGAATAAGTTTCACTGATAAATTCCAGTGGGGCGGGGCTAAGACGCAGTGTGAGAGGGAGAAAGTCCTGGAGCTCTGGGGCTTGTCTGCACTGCTGCAGAGGCCTGGGCCAGGCTCCCTTACTTGGAGTACTGAGGTTCTGTGATTTTCCTGATTCCTGCCTTCGAGTGGGTGGGAAGTGGAACAAGTGGAGCTTGGCTTCCTCTTAATTCCTGATATTTGTTGCTTGGGGTCATGGAAAGTCAGACTGAAAATGATCTGCGATGTCAGGTTAGACAATCCTCAGGAAACAGACCCAGAAACGTCAAATGAGTTGCTCAACATTGTGAATATAGTTCCTCTCTGAACCTGCATTATTGATTTAGATGCTGCAAGAAAAATAAATTCTCCATATACGATTTTCCATTGTTTTTCCTCTCTAATTTTTCATCTAGGGTTTAGGATAGCACAATTTCCCCCAGAAGGAGGATTTCAAAAGTGAGTAGTGGTAGCTTCTACCATACAATGTAATTCTTCCAATGATTAAATGCTGTCTCTTATACACAGTGAGGGGACAGTTGTTTTCATCTCAGCTTGGGACTATGGTGATAGTGTTGATTATAGCATGAAATTGAAAGATGGAGCCGGTTCCATGTTAAATAGGGGGAAAGGGGTTTTGTTCGTTTTTGAAAGTTCAGTTTCTAGAACAGTGCCTAGTACATTGTAGGTACTCTGTAAATATGAATATGAATAATGGATAAGGATTTGCGGTATTATGAGATTTTTTAAAAATCAACACTTAATTTTTGTTAAATCACTTTGAAATAATGCTTATTTGTATGTTTCTGCCCAAAATAAGGGTGTTAGAGATGTTTTCTTGCAGATGCTGAAAGAAATGTATGTCATAGTGGTTCAGAGAATAGGCGCAGATAATTCTCACTTCACATTTCCTAGCCGTGTGACTTTTCCTTGTCTTTGTACCTCAGTTCCCTCTTCTATAAAATAAGAGCAATAATACTAGTATCATACTAGTGTCTCCTTTCTCATTAAATTCTTGAAATAAGTCGGTATGTAAAACATTTAGATCAGTGCCTGTTGCCTACAAGGCACTAGAATGTTAGCCATTAATCTTATCTTAATCTTTTATTAGTTCTAATATATTTATATATATTTCTTTGTTTGTTTTTTATTGGCCTCACCGAGCGGCTTGAGGGGAATCTTAGTTTCCCAACCAGGGATCAAACCCGCGCCCCCGTAGTGGAAGTGGGGAGTTCCAATCATTGGACTGCCAGGGAATTCCCCCTAACATATTTATATTATCTCCAGTATAATGCTTAGCACATTGTCTGATACCTAAAAGATTACTGAGTGACTAACTAATGTCCATATACTAGAAAAAATGTAAACTATTTACTATTTAGAGTCCTTCTGAAGATATTGCAAAAGAGTAAAATGATGAAAAATATCACTACTTGACTGGTTCTGGTCATTGATACCCTAGAGAGAGAGAGGAGGCTGAAGAATTACAAGGATGAATAAGCCTTTGCCATCGACCTCTCTTGAGCTGAAGAGCGAGCATTTTTATATGGGAAGGATGCACTGTCTTCCCATTTTAATATGGGTCATGTCCACCTTGGCAAGTTTAGGGCCTCTGAGCTTTTGTTGTTGGGAATCCAAAGAAAATGCAACTCAGAGTGAGGTGGAAGAGTGATTTGTCAAGGTGTCTGTCTGCACCATTTTCCCTTCCACCTATGCCTATGCACAAAGCATACCCCAGAAGTAAGCAACTCCAAACTTCATCCATCACAACCTGGCTTTCTCTCTCCCATGCCAATAAGTACACTTTGGCTAAACGTATGGGTATTTTTCCTATTAGTCAAACCCAGTGATTCCTTCTCAGCACTCCCCTTGATTCTCTGAAGTGTTTCCAGCATGCTCTCCTTTGTGAAAGTACTATATGATTGGAATCTAAAACATGCCCCCCACCCCTACCCCAACTGTCTCCTTGGGCTGTCCCTCTCTCCTCACTTCCCTATAGTGGCTCCTCTTTATTTCCCTGTTATATATTTATGGTTCCCAGTGTTCTATATTTGGATTTCTTTTCTTCTTATAATTTCATCTTCATTCATGTTTTAGAGTATCATATATTAACTAGTGAAGTAGGCTAAATAATGGCCTCCAAATATATCAGGTCCTAATCCCTAGAACCTGTAGATGTTACCTTGTGGATATGATTAAGATAATGGTCTTGAGAAACAAGACCCACCTGAATCATCCAGGTGGGCCCTCAATGACAACACTTGTGTCTTTAAAAGAGAGAGGGAGTCGGGGATGTGATATAGATAGCAGAGGAGAAGACACTGTGAGGCAGAGGTTGGAATGACGAGGTCGCAGTACGGGAGGTACCAGCAGCCATCAGAAGCTGGAAGAGGCAAGAAATAGATTCTCCCCGAGAGTCTCCGGAGGGAGGGAGCCTGGCCTGCCAGCACCATGACTTTGGCCCAGTGATACTGATTTTGGAATTCTGGGCTCCAGAACTGTGAAAGAATAAAGTTCTGCTGTTTTAAACCCCAAGTTAAACAGCGGCCACAGGAAACTAATGCAACTAGAAAATCTAAAATATATGCCTGTAATTACTACCTCTTTTCTGAGTGCCAGATCTACAAAATCAAGGACCTCTGGACATCTCTGCCAGATTTACCATTTAACATTTGAGCCAGTCACTACTGAGTACTTGCAATGTGCCATGTAAAGCCTTAGATAAATATTTTCTCATTTAATTCTCATTTAATTCTCATACCATCCCGATGAGGTGAATACTTTGTTATCCTCACATTAGAATAAGGGACCTGAGACACAGAGAACTTAAGTAGCTTGCCCAAGATTGTAAAGATGCTAGAACTGGGATTTTGGTCCCAGTGTGGTCTGGCTTCAGAGTCAATCACTAAAGACAGCGTTCTGCTGCCTCAAATTACCTGACATCTCAGGCTACTCAGAGCCCGTACCACGTCCAACCAGCAGTGTCCAGGCTCTCTGAGAATAGATCACTTTAGTTGGATTCAAAAAACCTTTACAGAGCCCCTACATCTTGCTAGGCATTCTGTGCCAGCTCTTTGCAGCCATGACCAGAGGCAATCTGTTGTTCTGTTCAAACTATCTGAGGCTAGAACACTTCCCAAATCTCATGCAATTTCAGAGTTAGACCTTACATTGTGAGGACGATCTGACGATCTGAACCCGATCTGAATTACTGTTGCCTCCTAAAAGCCTCATGTTTATTAACAAACTCTGTTCTTGGAGTGCTGTGGCTGCCACATTGCCGTGGTCACTTTCACTGGGTTGCTACTGGACCCTGGGGCAAAGTAGAGAAATGGAAACTGCAAGCATCACCCCTCAGTATTTATAGAGTTCGACCTTCTGGGCCATGTGTGGTACAGCTGGAGGCCCTGGACCCCAGGCTGTCCATATTCCCCTCTTGGTTCTTCCCTTATAGTTATACTAGAAATGTGGACAGTTAAGTACAATAGCTACAATATCTTAGTCATCTACTAGGTTCCAAATAGTCTACCTATGCTATCCATTTAATCCTTTCCACAATTCTGCAAGGAAGGTATTATTATTGTCATTTTAGAGATGAGAAAGCTCAGGCTTAGGGAGGTGCACTAATTTGTCCAAGCTCACACAGCTTCTTAGTGGCAGGGTAGAGTTAGGATTTAAAGAATCAGACAGTTAAAATTATTAAACTAGACTGAAACATTTCTTAACATAATCTAAGTTTCTTCTTCAGGTTGCCTTGGGCAGTGCTGAAGGAGGGGCAGGAGAGAACCAGGTACATGGTTCAGGAAGATTCCCCCTCCATTCCCCAGGGAGCCAGATATCATGATTTCTGCCTCTGAGATTGCCTTGTGCTTGGGCACAAAGGAGTTTAGTAATGATACTGATATTATTTTTATGACATATGTCTAGGCCTTTCTAGGATACTGAGTACTTTAGCACAAAAGAGCTCTTCCCATAACTGGGGGGGAGGGTAGGACTTTCTTTCTCAGAATTCTGTGTTGGGATATCCCCTTTGTGAAGAGGAGGATTTCCTGTGAAGCTAAAGAAGTTTACATTTTCAGAGACTCTAATTTGCTGAGGCATATGCTTTTGTAAAATTTGAAAAAGTAGAACATTTTAACCACATCAGTTAAGCCTGTTCTCTCTTTCCATATGGAATTCCTCTCCACGTCCCTTCAGGTTGGGTGGTGTCAGATTGGCTGTGGACATTTTGGGTATTTGGCTAACGGCCAACTGAATTGGGGATCCTTTTAGTTTGGGTTTGGTGGGACATATCTATTTATGTGGATTGCGGTCACTTCCAGGGACAGCTAAGTTCTGCTACCTCTCCTCATGCAGGAACACTTTCCAAAACATGCCCACTACCCACTCATTTGCAGTCAAGGAATGAAGACACAGGGTTAGGGGTTATAATGTGATCTGAGCATATCCTTACAATGCCAGAAATATGGGGATATAGAGGACTAAAAATGCTTGAAATGTTCAGAGCCAGAAGCCCATTTGTGGAAAGTTCTTCAAATCATCCCACGTGAAAAACTGTAGGCAAAGGTTTTGGTTCTCATGGATGTGGTTAATGCAGAGGTTCTCTCCTATCAGGAGATTCATGAGGGAGCAATTAGAGTATGCAACCTGAAAAAAAAAATTAGGAAAAATATACTATGGGGCGTATCAGGAAGGTAATTAAAAACATTATTTTTATGGATTTTGTGATGTTTGTGGCATTTGTCAGCTTTTTAAGTGTAAAATTTGCGGTGATTTCTTTTCTTATTCTAATTAGTCACATCTGTATCTATTATTATTATCTATTATCTGTTATTTTGCACTTTTTCTATGAAAGAGGGCTCCTGTAATTGTATAAGCTTCAGATCTCACAAATCCTGTATCTGCCTCTGTCACTACGGTGCTTAAAAATGCACTAACTAATCAGACCCTTCGCGAATGGTTGGTGGCAGGAGAAAGATGGAAGAATCCAACCTATGGGCTGCCAGGGGAGAGGTCTCGGAAATGACCTGGGACGAGAGCTCTCAGGCTCTGGTGTGAATGATCAGGTCCCACACACTGCTTGGCCCCCATGCCTCACCCACACTATCACATTTTTTTCCAGCAAGGCTGGTCTAATGAGCAGGCAGCTGTCATCCCTTCAGAGCAGTGAAGGCTTCCCCAACCTGCTACCGTGTCTCTTCTCTACCTCTTTCAAGGCCTAAAATGTCAGAATTATAGGCACATTCCTTTGGGTTCAAAAAGTTTTCCAGTCTTCAAGCAAATGTTCTTACAATCAATTTCATCATAAGTCAGTATTAAGTATCCCTTAGTCCTGAGGCTTAGGAGATGCTGAGGAGGAGGATGTGGACTTAACAAGTTTCGAACATCTACTATGTATCAGGTCTTATCATGTCGGGTCTCAGTTCATCCTCCAACAGAAGATGCTTAGAAGGGCCACCAAATATTGGCTGAACAAGATTTCACAGAGATTAGGGCCCAAAATAGTTAAATGACAAATTAAGAGACAAGGGCTTAAAAAATTTCGGCCATTTCACAATCATGCCTTGGGCCAGCCCTGCTTTTACTGTTTTTCCCCAACTCCCAAAAAATGCTTATTACTACTTTTCCTAATCACACAGGGCAGGGTGGAATACACTCTACACTATGGAGGATGTAAAAAAAAAAAAAACCCCTGGGCAATGAAAGTATGTTCATCTAGCATAAGGAACATAATTAGGATTAAAAGCCAAATGACACCTAGATTTCAACAAAAATCAGTTACCAAAGGAGAAAGGGTTTTCATGACAACTAGAACCAGACAGTTAAACATTAGCTTTCAATGGTTTGGAGTGTTTAGGTTTTGCAATGGTGTGGTTTGGAAGCTCTCCAGCAGAAAAACTATTTTCTTTTAAGAGGAGAGCTCTCTGTAATATTTTCTTTGCTGAAATAATGTGATCCTTAATGACATCTTATATGACCCAAACTTTAAATGGATCCATTAGTTTAGCTGACTTCATTCTTACTAGGTTTTTACAGGTCAGCAATGAACTATCAACAGCTTCCTGATAATTATCCTACTTACCCAAAGAACTGTTAGCCTGCTGGTCTTATCTATGTTAAAAGGAAGCTGTTATATGTACCAGACTTCCTCAGTGAATAATACAAATCAAACTGAAATTCTGCAGAAAGGGCCAACATTGTGAGGTTTGAGAATGAAAAAACAGATTGAAAATGATGATGCTACCCTGTCTTCAGCTTCTTACTTGCTGAAATTCTGTGTTTCGTCTGGCACAGGAATGGCTTTACAGTAGAGTCAGCAGCATAACTAGTTGGGTCAGGAGAGGCTCTCTGGGTGGCTTTATCAAAATGTGTAGACACTCAGCATATGCAGTTAGTTACCTGGGTGATCTAGTTTGAGAAGCAATGGGGAAGGCACCTCAAGTAGCAACTAGTAAAGTTCCCAGTGGAAGTTAATTTTCTACAATTAGAGTCTCATTCCTTTGACTATGAAATCTTTAAGAGTCTGCTATTAAAATACCACTATAGTCTTTGTTTGTCACCTACCCCCAAAGCAAGACAAGAGTCTGATAGGAGGAGGGGAGAGAGGCATGTTTTTACAACTGATGCAGAGAATTCCAGGAAGAAGAAAGGTGATGAAGTAGTAAGCTTGCTTTCTTTAAATGGCAAAGGGAGTAGGGAGTTAATGCTGTTCTCATCTAGTAATTTGTAAATGGGTCGTTGGGGCATATGGGTCTTAACATGTTCCTAGATTGTGGGCGTGTGTATATGTGGACCTAAAATGAAAAGGCTTACTATTAGATTCCGCCTCTTGTCAGCATAGTACAAAGTTCCTCAGGCAAAGGCATGGTTTATAATTAAAGGATTTCTGCATTTGCTAACTGCCCATGGCATGTACCCTTTCTTTCCAAGGCAAGCTTCTGAATTTCAATGATGTTTTATTATAAATCTATTTCTCATCAGGTTAGAGCCTATCCCAAATAGCAGATTAAATTCAAGCTGCTCAAGTAGAATTGGATAGAGAGACTCATTTAGATGACCTTCTCTAAGAGAGGTCATTCTATCCTATATTAGGCAAAATGAAACATAAACGGGGCATTTGACCCAAGGCACAATACATTTTTTTATCACTCGCTGCGGTGATAATGCAAGTTTTTGAATAGTTAGTCATATGGTGGTGACTTTGTACATTAAACCAAGCAGAGATCAGATTGCATTGTCAAGAAGTTCAACAAAACTAGTATTGTTACCTCAGAAGATCAAGGGACACTCCCTCAGAAGAAATGAAGACTGAATAGACATAGAGTTTAATATTTCCTATCCTTCACACAACTTTTTGGGTAAATATTCTGAACTTGGTTATAAACTCTGCTAGAGATCCATCAGTGATCCAGAAAAGTAATGCTGAAAGGTGAGGGAAAGACCTACTGGTGACCATCAGGTTATGTTCCAATTCTTTTTTTTTTTTTTTTTTTTTTTTTGTGGTATGCGGGCCTTCCTCTGCTGTGGCCTCTCCCGTTGCGGAGCACAGGCTCCGGACGCGCAGGCTCAGCGGCCATGGCTCACGGGCCCAGCCGCTCCGCGGCATGTGGGATCTTCCCATACCGGGGCGCGAACCCGGTTCCCCTGCATCGGCAGGCAGACGCGCAACCACTGCGCCACCAGGGAAGCCCCAATTCTTTTTAAATGTACCATTTAAAAAAATGGCTGGTTAGCTGTCATTTTCCTATGTCAATGGTACAATGTGATTATCACTCTGCATAAGTTACTGTAAATAATTTTTTAAAGAAAAGGCAGGGTATAAATATAGGAATGCAATACTGAAAATGAAATAAAATATATCACAGAACTCTGTCTCCTGTCTATGTCCTTTTTAAGGTGATCTCTTCCATCTCCATGTATTTGAAGACATTTTTATGGTGATGGATCTCCTCTTCTTTCTGCCTCCACTGTGGCCATCTTGTATTGGTCAGTGGCTTCTTTGATCACTATTCAGAGTGATAAACCCACTTCACAGTCCAATCTACTACTTGAATATCTATATGTATGTCCATAAGAAACTGAGAGAAAAATATCATGAAGTGATACGATGGCCTCTGATATTTTCTATTGCACACCATTCTATTTCACTGATTGCTGGTCAAGACCACCAAAATGATTGTGTGACCCAGAGTTTGAAAAACAGTAGTCAAAGCTAGCATCACCATTTGCCCGGATATCTGCAGCAGCCTGTTGGCTAGTTTCCCTTTTCTATGTTTTCCTCTTTGATTCCTTAGTCCATAGAGCAGCAAGGAGGCTCTCAAAAGATAAATCAGAACATGTAACTCTCCTGCACAAACACTTCAGAGACTTCTTGCATTCATAGCAAAGTCCAAACTCTTCACCATGGCCTACAAGATGGAGCCCTTGACTTTCTCTCCAGCCTTATCTTATGACCTCTCTTCTTCCTCAATATTCTCTGGCCCTCCGGAACTTGTGTCAGTACCTCCAGGACACCAGATTCTTGCTGCCTGGGTATCAGATGCTCTGTCTGCCAGAAACACTCTTTCCCCAACTTCTCATGGCTAGCTGTTGCTTATCCTTTAGTTCTTGGCTTAATTATTTTCTCTGCAGAGAGGCCTTTCCTGACCATCCCTTCTTATTATCTATCTCAGCCTATTGTTTGAACATGTACCACATTGCAAGAACGAGGAAAAAATACGGCAGCTAGAAAACTGACCAACTAACACGTAGGATGGGGTGGTGGCAGGAGGACCCTGACCAGGAAATCGCACAGTTTTGGGGGCTGGGTCATATTCATCTTGGGATCAAGAACTTGGAGTTTGGAAATGTGACTTTAGGTGAGGCATCTTGCCTTTTTAGTTTAGTATTGAATCACATTAATTTTGAAAATGCTCCATGTCTCTATTGCACAAGAATGAAGTAAAGGAAGGATGTAGTTATACGTAAGCCAACAATTTAAAGAGAAGCTATCAGGTCCCAGAATTAGCGGTGACAGAGGTAATCAAAGTGACAGGCCGCACAGAAAGACAGTGCTCAGGTAAATGGGTCAGAGGCTGTTGGTAGAGCCAGCTCCTGCCAGCTGGCTGTTCTTTTTGAGATCTCTTCTTGGCTCAGAACTTAATTAGAGGGTTTTATGTGGTGTTTGAATAAGGAAGATGTTTCCATCTTCTCTAACTTTGCAGATCCTTCCTGTTACGGAGACCATGGATAACCTGCCAGTTTACTATACCGGCAGTCCTGTTGAAGAGGCACCGCAAACCTCTTTGTCCTAGGGATTAAAGGTCCCTCTTTCTATCCCAGCAGTTCCAGATCTACAAGCAGATTTTGTACAGAATGTCACCCCTCACCAGCAGCCAGCTGGAGGACGGAGATCAGGATATACCTGCTTTGGAGTCCAGGTGGGACTTGGAAAAAGATAAATTTGGCTGGGCCTCAAGGTAGATGTCCTTAGAGAGAATTCCCTGAAGTCAGATATTGGGAGCACATCTGACCCTCCTGGGGCCTGATGCCCAGGAGAGCACCACCTGGCCCCAGGTACCCCCCTCTGCCACTGGGGGCTTTTGCTCCTAAGCATTAGGGCCCCACTCCAGCTCCTGCGGTAGAGCTAGCCTGCAAAGCACCAGGCACGCTCTGAGATACATCAGCACGCACTTTCTCATTTCAAATTGCCCAGTCTACCCTTCCAGCCTGGCCCACCATAATAATCTTATGTTTATTCCTTCTCAGCTCAGCACCGGGGGATCGTTTCTCCAAATCTATGACAAATGTACATGTGGGTGTTTCAGTCCATATCTTTCTGGGCCCCTATAATTCCTCAACAGAGGTTTGTGTTAACTATTTTGCTCCTCCCCACACACCCCCTGAGGCTCAACCCTGAACAGAGTTTACTATGGGCCCGTCACTTTGAAGGGATTAATTGTTGTTGTGAGTTCTCATAGAAAAAAATCTGTCTTAAGAACTAGGAAAAAATATCCATCCCCAGGGCTCCTGCATCCGACTCTCAACCTCATGATTTAATCACTTCATTTTAGAATAATGCACTCAGCTATTTCTATGTCAGCCATTGACTTTTCCCAAGTAATGAATAATAAGGAAAATGTGGCATTAACTAAGGCCGCCTTGCCATGAGGTTAAAGGAACACAGACAGCTGATCTCTAGCATCTCTGGACCTTTGGAACAAACCTAGTTTCTCCCTAGGGCCAAAATTCTTTGAATTAAAATTTATTAAAAACAAAATGAACTGGCTATTTTTGGACTAGAGTTTGACCTTTTACCTAAATCCTGATTGAAAATGGTTTGTGAAGTTCTGTAGGAGCAGCCATTCTTTTCCTTTCTTTCTCTCTTTCCCTTCCTTCCTTCCTTCCCTTCCATTCTTTCTCTTCCTTCCTTCCTTCCTTTCTTTCTTTCTCCTTCAATTATAATTCTGGAACAATGTAACAGATAAAAAATATAGGAAACAACTGGGAATTCAACAGCATTTCTGGAATTATGAGGATGATCCACTGACAGGCAAAGCAATAACAAAAAACAGACTTCAACTGGCAAGAAGCAGCAGGTCACTGCCTGCAGGGGATGGTCAAGTCAGAAATTTGACTGTTTCATGTGTTTGGATAATGTAATCTAACACAGATGCTGAAACAACTTATGCTATAATGATATCATATTTGCTATGTTCTACTTAATTGTAATCAAAGTTCAATTTCCTAGTGCTATTAAACATAGTAAAATACGTTGTAAGCATTTATTAGCCAAAATTGGATTTTAAAAAACAAAGTGGCATTGGCCCCAAATGAAAGCAAATTGGACTGAGGCCAAAGATGAAGCGAGCCTTACGGATAAAGTCACAGCAAGAGACTAAAACTGGGGGCCCCTGCATTTGCGAAGACTATAGTGCTCTTCAGTGAGACACCACATTTGTCCACAGGCTTTGAGAGAATAATTTACATTTCAATTTTACAACTGATATTTGTGATCGGTGCTTCAATTGGGTGTACAAAATCTTTAAGTGGGAGAGTATGGTGATATCTCTATGGGTTTGTGAATGTTGAATTGAAACCCCTATATTTCATTTCTGCTATAACTTCACAATGGCCAACAGATGATACGAAATGTTGCTGTCAGAGAGGAACGAACTGAAGGCATAATCAGAATCCTGTATGGTGGATGGATGACCATGATATCTTAGATTTTTGAAGAACTAAACAGACTTAAAATATACTGTCCCAGGAATAAAGACGCAGACGTAGAGAATGACTTGAGGACATGGGGAGGGGGAAGGGTAAGCTGGGACGAAGTGAGACAGTGGCATGGATATATACACACTACCAAATGTAAAATAGATAGCTAGTGGGAAGTGGCCGCTAAAGCAGAAACTAACACACCATTGTAAAGCAATTATACTCCAATAAAGATGTTAAAAAATATATATACTGTCCTTTTGTTCTCATAAGCCTATTAGTATTTTCAGACCACATACTTTTTAAAATTTGAGCTATACAGTCACTATACTTAAATGTTCTAAGAAAATAAGAACAAAAGTTTTTATCAATATGTTTATTACTATAAAATTTGAATAAGTAGTAACATAACATCCTTATACAAGTAAATGTTATATTTTAAGTTTTATAGCTCATGTATGAAAGCACAATTTGAAATCTAAAACTGATTATTCTTCATAAATCACTTGATTAAAAAACAGGATGTGGTGGAAACTTCTGAAGTATTCCCAGAAGCATGAAGAATAAACAAGAGAGAAAAGTTAAATCTGCAATAAAATCCCATTAATCATATGTAATTGGGGCTTCAGAAAAATGAGTCATCAAATGATCATAAATTTGGAAACTGTTTCATGATAGCACTGAGGATATTTATTAAAATTTTAAAGTTGACCATATTCCAACTGAAAACATTATCTTCCTAAATAGAGAATTTTTACTAGAGACATACAGGACATATTTAGGCTATTTAATCTAGATTATTTGCCAGGTGATTTTTAGGTAACCATAGTGATCAGACCTTAAGGATTTACAAAAGGTTAATAGCAGCTGATAGCACTGGATTGATTCAACAGTCATTTATCTGTATTAATGAATAGGGAATGAGAAGGGATGTGGGAAAGAACAAATATCTAGAGAAAAAATTAGGGGAGATATAAGCAGATGTGTACACCCATAGGCTCACTTCCCACTACGGCTGTGACCAAACCCCCTCCCGCAAGACACACACACACACACACACACACACACACACACACACACAGACACAGACACTGCAACTCACCGATTCAGGGGTTGTGCACTGCACTGGGATTTAAGGGAAGCTAAAGGCTCAGGCTACCCAGGTTTTAGTGCAGCTTAAAGTACAGTTTGCAAAGCCTCTGGTTAATTTGATCAATACAGGCATTCAAAATCAATAATGTAAGTTCCAGAGTAAATGTTTTGATCAAATTGGTCTTTAATTAAATTTAGAAGACAACTGAAATTTCCATTTTGCTCTATTAAACATAAGAAGTTTAACCAGACATCTGGCTGTTTAATATCATGTAGATAAAACATCTAAATAATTACCTTGTTTTTCAATGTTTTAATCCAAATGTTTGCTATCTTTAGACACAAAGCAGATTAAGAATTAGTTATGATAACTCAATTTCTTTGATTTAGGAAGAAAGTGTGACTCAAAATAATGATCTATCCAATAAGCAAAGGGTAATTACTTTCATGTCAGAAATATTTAAAAGTCGTCTCTGCACTTGGTCTAGAGTTATAACATATAAAATAGAAAACATTGCAATGTACTACATAATTATAATGTTATAGTCAAATTTAAAGTGAAATGTGACTATTCTTAATGTTTTATTTTTATGATTATTGATTTTATTTTTTAAATAATGAATTAAAAATATAGACGTGCTACTCTGAGAAAGAAATGGACTAACCCTGCAGGAGTTTCCACTGCTCCAGAGAGTTCAAGGTGCCGGTGTCACATGTACACACCTGTGACTGGTGACTTTCTCAACAAGCCCTGTAACCCAAGGAAGGACAGAGATTATGTTCCAAGACATGTCAGCAGTAGAAGACTAGAATAAACTAGACAAGTCACAAGTGCTCACAAGAAGCATTTATTTTTAACACACAGCAAAGTCATATATTCTTAGTCAGTGCAAGTACGTTGAATTACTGCTCACAGAGAACTCACGTGGAGTAGATGGGGACAGTATGGCTACCAAATTAATGCCAGTGGAGGGAAAACCAAATATCTTCAGAATTTTCATGGAAACCAGGGAGAGGTTGTGGAGCAAAGAATCTCATGTGCCATTTTTTTTTCTTTTTTAGTATTGTAAAATGGCTTTCTGATAAGAAAAACTAAGAATGTCACTTCTTTTATGCTAAACAATGACCTCATTGAGTAATTACAAATCTCAAAACCTGGAGGGCACTTCTATTGCCCTTTAGAGTTATCTAAACTGTGGCTACTCAATTATGTGTTAGTGCAAACTCCCTTTTAATCTCTAGGACCCTGGCTAGGGTTGTGGCTTCTTAGAAATCGATCTCCAGTCAGAAGCTTCCATGGTTCAAATATTAACAACTTTGATAGCTCTTGCTTTCCCCCTACACCTTCTCAAGTAATGCCTAATCCACTAGCATCCTGAAGCCTTTCTTTTATTAGAATGTTAAACTTGAATCTCTTTTATCCCATATTGCTAGAATAAATCCAGGTGTCTTAGTGCTTAGAGAGCCTGCAGTTGGTTTTGCCATTCATATTTTACTTAAGAAGCCCAGAATTTTCAAGGTGGTCAAATTTATCTTCCCAGAGTCCAACTTGAACAGTTTTAAAAAAAACCCTGTCTTTTAAACGTGTTCATCATCCTAGTAGCTTTTGGAAAAAAACTTTCTTTTAAGTATTATTTGTTGTGTTCAGCTTCTCAGACTTTCTAAGACAATGTGCTTTTTGGTTGCTTACAATATTCCAGAGCAATTTCTCCCAAACATCAGGATAACATTAATTGTACTATTTAATTTGTTATTTCTTTCTTTGCAGCAGCTAATTTTGAGGTAAGGGAAAGAAGAGGAAAAGACTTTAACAAAGAAAGTGATGGTAGAAATGTTAAAAAAGAATCCTTTCAAACAAGGAAGTATATGCATTATTGAATCAGTGTATGGTCTAAGCATGTGAGCAAGTATATTTTTTGTAGCTGCTATAAATTCATATGGTAGTTATGCAAGTTATGCAATTTCTGAATTTGGCATATCAAAATGGTGCTAGTAAAATGGATATAGACCATGTTTAATTATCTCTGAAATGTTGAAAGTTCATATAAATCAACTATCCGTGGCCAATAAATATATCAGCATAGGTACAAGGTAAGAATTGGCTAAAAATGTATATGAATGAGCTGGATATACCCATAGAAGATGGTCTTTTTTTTCCCCTTTTCATAAGGTACACACATAGTTTGGCCAAATTCCTTTTAGAAAAGAGGAATAATTCATTATATTCCCCCCTTGTGCCCTTCTCAAAGCTTTACAAGCACCACAAGTAAACATCGACATTTTCTTCAGAGAAATTAAACATTCTTCCAGTACAAATTGCAGAAGGAAAAACTCGTAATATAAATATGACTTTGGGGAAAAACAGTTTACTTATTCATATTTGGTAGGTTTTTAAAATACATGTATATTTCTAGTTTACATTTTGCCAAATGAATGTGACTTTTGAATGTCTCTTTCGTTTGGAGGAGAGAAAACAGTCTGGTCCAAGGGACTTGCAACACTGATTTAAACGGCAAGCGTTTCACCAAGATGTCAAAACAGGAAGAACTTCGGCATAATCGGCACTCCTAGTAGCACAAGAAAATACTGGCTCGTCTTTCTGATGAAAAACTCTATTAAAGGATGATCTGTATTGAGTTTGATTTTAAGAGTGATGACACAGGACTGTGCTGCTTGCATATTGAATTTCCTAAGCTCACTGATCTCTCACTGTGCAAAGAACTATTTTTATGTGGTCATATACTTCAAATAAATACTCTTAAAAATAAACTTAGGAAATGACACTTAGAAGATGCTCATCTGTAGAGAACAGATGCTTTTATAAGATGTTCACAGGTGAGAATGCAGTCCATACAAATGACCCTCTGTGTGGTTAGAGGATCTCTTCAAACTGAATGATTTGTTATCGATTATTTAAATACACTCACAGACAGAAGATGAAAGAGTGTGGTCCCAAGAAAGGGGTGCTGGCCCATGACTGAGAGCAACTGAGTCTCGCTTTAACTTTTCCAGAACTAGCTATGTAAACTTACGAAAAACTACCTAGACTTTCTTCATCTCTAAAATTAGGACTGCACATTGGTCAGAATAATTTTGAAGATAAAATGAGATAGTACAGAATAAAAAGGTTTGACTAGTTTAAAATATAGAACTAACCTGTTGATTGCTAATAACCATATAAGTAATAAAATGATGGACTGCTATTCGCAAGACTAGAAGCTGTATGACTTAGGATGTTTCTGGCCTTTCATAGGCCCTGCATAAACATTTATTTCCCTGAAAAAAACATGGGGAGAGTCACTTTGCAAGCAGCATTCCCTGGGAAAACAGGTAATGTAGTTTCCCAAGTGAGTTTTAATTTTTACACGAGGCCCTTTAACTGACTGCTGTTCTACTAACACTAACAGGACGGCAGAGAGCTCTCTGGTTTGCCCTGCAATGTGGACTTCCGCACGCGCATGCCCAGAGAAGGACGCCTGTCTGCCCCTCAGCGGCCTCAGGAACTACTGGGCTTCGCCCTAGGAAGGCGGCGAATGGCAAGGAGGTGGGGAGTGGCCCAACTCCCACACGTTGCCACTGCTCTGACCCTGGGGAGGGAGAGGGGCAAGGAGCTCCTGCAGGGTCCTGTCGCTTTTGGTGGAAAGGATCAAAGAACAGAAGCAGGGGAAGGTGGATAATCGATGGAGAGAGTGGGCAGGGCTGGTGTGAAAGGGTCAAGAGGGAGACAAGAATCCGGGGAGAGAAAAGAAATGGTCCTAACAGCAGTGCTCTGAGCTGTTCTCTCTCTCCTGCGTAGAGCTTGAGGGAATCACTGCAGATTTGTTCGCTGCTTATTTTCTGAAACCATTCCTGAAAAGGCAGGAAGCAGACAAAATGGGAAGACCAGCACGGCTGCTAAGTGAACTTGGTGCAGACTCTGAACCTCCCACCCCGTTACGGTGTGTGTGTGTGTGTGTGTGCGTGCATGCGTGCGCGCGCGCGCGTGTGTGTGTGCAGGCTCTCTGGAAGGCTGCTGGCTTGCTAGGTCCTCCTGCCAGGGTGGCAGGCCAGGCAGGTGCATTCTGGCCCCAAGAGCTGTTTCGGGATAAAACACCTTCGGCTTCAGTGATGTGTCCAATCTGAACGTACAGAACTTGGAAAGAAGGAAGGAGCAGAGTGCATTTCCAGTTCAGTTTTAAGTCTAAAAGGAAAATGAGAAGACAGGCAGAAGGCAGGGAAAGGGAAGGAGAGCAGACACACACATGGCTCTGAACCAAGGCTCTGCCACTTCTGTAAGTTCCTTAACCTTCCTCTGCCTCATCTTCCCTATCTGGAAAATGGGGATGTGATATGCAAACCTCTGATATTTGGAGAAAGTTTAAAAGAAATGGTGTATATAAAATACTGAGCACACTGTCTGGCACGTTATAACCAACTCAATAACGGTATTATTCCGGCCAAAACTGAATTTCTTCTTATTGTGCTAAGTCCAGATTGATTGTCACTGTAACTTTTAAAGCAAGGTCAACTAATCGTGTTTTTTTTTTTTTTCGCAGAAATGTATGTAAAGTTTTCTTTTCAGGATTACAGATACAGACTTACAGCATTATATTGCCATAGATCTTTTTTCCCCCCTTTTAGATGAGGAAAAGTAAATTATTTACCAAAAAGGTTCAGAAGCTAAAGCCTAATAGATACACACACACATATGACAACTCTGCATCTGAATTTAATCCAAGGATAATTGTGTTGAGAGATGATCTTGCTTGTGAATGTGTTTGGAGAGTACTGACTTTCTCATTTGATAATTCCTTTGGTTTCTAGAAAAAAAATGCTTGCAATTGCAAAATTTGCAATTTCATGTAAGGATGAACATTTTTTTTCTCTCCAGAATGTAAATATTATCTCAGTTGGAAGACGGAGAAGAGGGACAAAGAACAACAGATGCTTTCATGCAACAATATGTATCCAGTGGCCACTATGAATCAGGCCCATATGAATCCAGTCAAAGCACCATCCAGTGTTGCCAAAAGAGATCCCAGATGTCCCAGGGCAGGAGGCAGTGGGTCTTGATTATGGGGATTTGGAAGGTTGCTATGAAGGGAGAATCCGGATGGGGATGGGAAATGCGTTGTTAAAGGGTCAGGGAAGAGTGTCAGCCACAAAGCCCTGGCAGCTTGAGAGAAGGGGTCTTGCCCCACTACTGCTGGGACTCATCTTTTCCTCTTGTACAGGGTCCGATGCCTCGCAGTTTGTATCTGGCCTCAGGCTTCAGTTCTGCCTCTCAGCCATGCCCTCCACTCTTGGGGGGAGGCCATGAGAGCAGCTGGGCAGAAAATAGCAGCCTCTGCTGGGGAGAGGGTGCCCACCTAGAGAACCAGGCTGCAGTGGCCCTTGTCAGTTCGGTGTAGAGTGTGGCTGGGCCCGTGTTAGGATCACATGGGCAACGTGCTGAAATGCAGATCCCTTTAGTCCTACAGAACAACATCCTGGGCATACGCGAAGCCCCGGTGCTCAGAGGCTCTGAGACTCTTCTGACTTTTTTTTCCCACTTTTTTTTTGAAAAAGGGTTTAAGTACAAAATAATGGCAGCGGGGCTAACCCCTTCATTTTTTTTTAGTGCAGTGTACCTAATACATGATCTACTCCTTTGCCCTTGTTTTCAGGGGCAGAATTCATATTAGCCTTTGAGAGAAGCACTTTTTTTTTTTTTTTTTTTTCTTTCCTGTACACGGGCCTCTCACTGTTGTGGCCTCTCCCGTTGCGGCCATGGCTCATAGGCCCAGCCGCTCCGTGGCATGTGGGATCTCCGCGGACCGGGGCACGAACCCGTGTCCCCTGCATCGGCAGGTGGACTCTCAACCACTGCGCCACCAGGGAAGCCCTGAGAGAAGCACTTTTAACAGGCCTTTTCTTTTTCTTTCAAATCGTTTTTGCTGCTGTACTTGTCTTGCCTTCCAATGGGAGGTACTGGTAAGCTACAGGTATCCCATTCCTGCAAAAGATGGCTAAACAGCACTCCCAGAGAAATGGGTTGGGTTCAAGGCCTGACCTCACCACTTATTAGCCATGAAAGGGGCAAATCTCTCCCCCCCCCCCAGTTCCTCTGTTTCCAAATCCCTTCTCAACTGAGAAGAATATCTTCTCAACTGAAGATTAAATGAGGTGCTAGGTGTAAAGACCTAAGCAGAGTACGGCCCAGAGGTGCCCAGTAAGTTCCTGGAAACGCCCCAATCTCCTTTCTTACCATGGTGGTCTATACAGCCTTGCTCAAACTCTAATTCTTTTACACTCTTCCCTTTGCTGACAGTGCTTTTCTCCTTCTTCCTCAACTACCAAGAAAAATCCACTTTTCATGATCCGATCCAAAGGACATCTCTCCTCCGGTCTTCTCCCCAGTTCCCCTGATCCTAGGGAGCCCACTGCTGTTCTGTGTCACATCGTTCCTCTCTCATAACACATGCACAGCTGAAGCATGGTTCTCTCCTTGCCTGTCACGCCCACTAGACTGCTTGAAACGCAGTAATTCTGAAATCCTCAGCACTCAGCTTGGTGCCTGGCACATAACAGGTGGTCAAGCCACAGACCTATATGTACTTCTTCTGAATGCCGGAGCAGAATGGATGCATCTATGCATGGGTGGCTGGACACATGAATGTGCTTCTGGGGAAGCGACGGGCCTGGGAGAATTGGGTGGTTGGTCGTCCTAGGGTCCCTTCCCCGGCCACCCCACCGTGGAGGCCGGCGCTGAGGGATCAGGGCCTGCGTCTGAGGTCCAGCCGGTTCCTCCGCTTTGGGAACGCAGCTCCGCAGGGCACCGGCAGGGGGCGGCGTTGCCACGCAGCTGGACGCTCCGCGGGTGACCGGCCCCCTCCCCGGCGCGCTGCTTCGGTGACGAGGCCGGGGCTCCCCCAGTTTGGAGGGGGCGGGCCGTCCTCCCTCACAGGCCGGGCGGCTGGGGTCGCGCGGGGCCACGGGCGGGAGTATTCAGCTTCCCAGGCGCCTCCCTCGCTCCCCTTTCCCTCCCTACGACCCCCTCCCTCCCCCTCCCAACCCTCCCCTGCCCCCCCACCAGCCTCTACGCGAAGGAAAGCTACTCTCAGTTTGGAAAGAGGCAGCTAGCGGGCGGGATTGACGGCCCGAAGAAAGGGCGCGCTTTCTGGCAAAGACATGGGTGCGAGCGCGCGCGGACATAATGCTACAATCCTTTCGTGCCGCCGAGGCGACTGAAGTTGAGGGGCTGGGGGAGGAACGCTTGTGTCCTTTGAACTCGTACTATCGCGGGTCGTGGAAAACTAGCTCGTGTCACACTGATATTCGCATTCACTTGAAAAAGGCAAACCTGAGCGACCGACGACGACCTCGCTTCGCCTCCTCACTTGTCGGCGAGAGAGCGCGCCGCCGAGCGTCCGGCCCCGCGCAGCGGCCCTTCGCGCGACCCGGCGGCCGCGCGTTTCCTGCGCCGCGCTCCGGGCCCGTCTCGCTCTTGGCCACCGGCCGCGCGCCCGCCGGGCCGCCTAACGCGCCGGAGCGTCCGGTCGGGGACGCGCGCCGCGCCCCCGGCCGCCCCGAGCCGCCCGTGCGCGGGAGACGGACTCACGCTCGGCCCCGCCCCCGCGTTCCGTGGGCTCGCCCGGAGTTCCCCGCGGCGCCCGAGATTTCGAGAATCGAAACCCGGAGAGCTTGTCCTGCCCCTTACGCGCGGCGCCTGATTGGCACGGGGAAGTGGACGTTTTAGTTCCCTCTGAGGCCTGGTTTATTAACGGAGTAAACGGCCTAGTCCTACACCACACAGTTTAAAAGGGGGGGGAGGCGAAAGAACCTCTGGAGCCCCGTCATTAAGCTACAATGATGCGCCATAAACGGCGAGAATTTTATGTTGTAAGTTGCTGCAGTCGCGCGACTTTAGCCGGGAACCAGTTGTGAGGGCCATTTAGAACACTTGAGGCATCGGAAGTGTTTCGTCGTTGGGGGGAAAAAAAGAGGGGTGGGGGGGGTCCATACATCAAATATATGTCTATGCACATCGGTGCACACGGGAACCGCCGCCGGCTTCCCGCTCCGGGGACCCGGCCCGCCGCTGCAGCGCTAGGATCCGCAGGGCTCCGGCCGCCGGGCGGGTGGGGGCGGCGCCCTATGCAGATGAGGAGGGTGTGGCGAGCTTGCGGCGCCGGGCCCCGGAAGCGCAGAGAGGCCCCGGTATAAAAAAAGTACTGAGGACATTTCCCCAGCACAACTGCTAAAGCTCCAGAGACGGGAGCGTGTGCGGCGGCGGCGGCGGCGGCGGCGGCGGCAGCAGGAGCCGCCACCTCCGGGACCACCGCGGCTGAGGCGGCGCGGGCGGGGTGAGGGGCGGGAGTGGCCGGCGCGGGCGGCGGGGGTCTGGGAAGGACTAAGTCGCTCGCCGCTGCCGGGAGCGCACTCGCGGCTCCTGAAGTGTTGCCGCCTCGCAGTTTCTCGCTCGCCGCGCTCGTCGAAGGGGCGGCCGCCTCCAGGTGACACAGACGGGACTCCCGCTTGCGCTTTCCAGATGCATCAGAGATACTTTTGGTGCGGGGCTGCTCTGCGGGGCGCGGCGCGCGCGGGCCGGAGGCCGCGGGGGCCTGGGGAGGGAGAGTCTCCGGGGAGCCCCCGAGGCGGGGGACGAAGCGGGGAGGGGGCGCGCTCCTTCCTCCTCGGGCCCCTGGCCGCCTGTCCGCCGCGCGTCTCAGCGCGCTCCTTCCCCCTGTTCTCTTTTAGGACCGACCAGGGCCCAGTGGCGTTCGGCGGGCACTTCATGGCGGAAGGCGAAGGGTACTTTGCCATGGCCGAGGACGAGCTGGCCGGCGGCCCTTACATCCCCCTGGCCGGCGACTTTAGCGGCGGCGACTTCGGCGGCGGCGGCGGCTTCGGCGGGCACTGCTTGGACTATTGCGAAAGCCCCACGGCGCACTGCAACGTGCTGAACTGGGAGCAAGTGCAGCGGCTGGACGGCATCCTGAGCGAGACCATCCCGATCCACGGGCGCGGCAACTTCCCCACGCTCGAGCTGCAGCCCAGCCTGATCGTGAAGGTGGTGCGGCGGCGCCTGGCTGAGAAGCGCATCGGCGTCCGCGACGTGCGCCTCAACGGCTCGGCCGCCAGCCACGTCCTGCACCAGGACAGCGGCCTGGGCTACAAGGATCTGGACCTCATCTTCTGCGCCGACCTGCGCGGGGAAGAGGAGTTTCAGACTGTGAAGGACGTCGTGCTGGACTGCCTGTTGGACTTCTTACCCGAAGGGGTGAACAAAGAGAAGATCACACCACTCACGCTCAAGGTAAAGCTCCCCGAGAGGGGCCGGGGGCGGCGGCGGGCCGGGCGCGGGGGCGGCGCGGCGGGCAGAGGGGCGCACGTCTGCGGCCCGGACCCAGGTGGGCGCCCTGGCTGATTTTGCTTTTGAGTTTTTTCCTGAGTAAACCAAGGTGCGTGGACTGTGTTGAGTCTTTTAGCTGCTTCAGCTTCCAAGTCTTCTGCTTCCTCCTCTGCCCTGCTTTCTCTTCCTTCTCATTTTTTAACTCTTGGCTTTCCTTGATTGAGTCGTGTCCAGAGGAGATTCTGATAAGTGGAAGAGTGAAGTGATGTGAACCTTTTTTTTTTTTTTTTTTGAGTCATTTGATGATTTAGTCTCTGGGAAAAGAGCAGCCTGCAGCAGAGGCTAGTCAATGTTCTTATTATTGTATTGGAGAATGTGAATAGATTTCCTAGCTGCCTTCACGTGACGCCGTGTGTTAAGCATATATATGGTGCTTCTCCAGGTTGGTTCATGTGTTCGGGATATAATGGGTCCCCTCCTCCCCACTTTGGTCCAAAGCTTTTTTTATACAATTAGTTGAAATTATCCGAGGAACCAGCCTCCCAGAATGTCTTAATTTCGTTCATATTTGATTTTAGCTGCAGAAGCCCTGGGGGGACCGGGAAGATACAGATCCTATCGGTTCCCTCAGCAGGAGGGGAACTAGGTGACTAGGGACAAGGGTGAGAGGCAGACCAACTTTTCCCTGTAGGCCCTTCTGTCTTTTGAATATTGTGGTGATATTGTGTGAATATTGTACCTATAAGATCATTCTCAAAAAATAACATTTCGAGAGTCAGGCATGACAGCAGAACCTCTTAGTACTGTGTGTGCTATGTCTGCCAAAAGCCTCACACCATTATTTCTAGTCTCTTTCCCAGACGGCAAAACCACTCGTTAAATGTATTTCTTTGTGTTGTTGTTGTTTTGAGAAGACTGTTTAATGTTTAAGCCTGCAGGTAGTGCTTTGCTGAAACCTGACAAAAGGGAAGGAGCAAAATAATTCTCAGCTGTGACGAGGATGTACTTATTTATTGATTATTTTTTTCTAGGTTTGCTCATCTTCTTGTTTTGTCTTTTAAATTGTAGGAAGCTTATGTGCAGAAAATGGTTAAAGTGTGCAATGACTCCGACCGATGGAGTCTTATATCCCTGTCAAACAACAGTGGCAAAAATGTGGAACTGAAATTTGTGGATTCCCTCCGGAGGCAGTTTGAATTTAGTGTAGATTCTTTTCAGATCAAATTAGACTCTCTTCTCCTCTTTTACGAATGTTCAGAGAACCCAATGACTGAAACGTTTCACCCCACAATAATCGGGGAGAGTGTCTATGGCGATTTCCACGAAGCCTTTGATCACCTTTGTAACAAGATCATTGCCACCCGGAACCCGGAGGAAATCAGAGGGGGAGGCCTGCTTAAGTACTGCAACCTCTTAGTGAGGGGCTTTAGGCCTGCCTCTGATGAGATCAAGACCCTTCAGAGGTATATGTGTTCTAGGTTTTTCATCGATTTCTCAGACATTGGAGAGCAACAGAGAAAACTGGAGTCCTATTTGCAGAACCACTTCGTGGGCTTGGAAGACCGCAAGTATGACTATCTCATGACCCTTCATGGAGTGGTGAATGAGAGTACCGTGTGCCTGATGGGACATGAAAGAAGACAGACTTTAAACCTGATCACAATGCTGGCTATCCGGGTGCTCGCTGACCAAAATGTCATCCCTAACGTGGCTAATGTCACTTGCTATTACCAGCCAGCCCCGTATGTAGCAGATGCCAACTTTAGCAATTACTACATTGCACAGGTCCAGCCAGTGTTCACATGCCAGCAACAGACATACTCCACTTGGCTACCTTGCAATTAGGAATCATTTAAAAGTGTCCTGTGGGGAAGCCATTTCAGACAAGATAGGAAAAAAAAAGAAAAAAGAAAAAGGCGGAGTGACCCAGCCATGATTAGGGATATGTTTTGTGCAGTGATGATCTGCTCCTGGTTTTAAACTTGGCAAAGCTTGTGGATCTTTTCCTAGGTACGGGAGCATGATCTCAAAATAACCCACCCCACCACCACCGCCAACCCTCCCTCCTCATTCTCCTACCCAGCTGGATTCTGTCCTGAAACAAAAGAGACCTGTCATTAAAAACAACCAGGTTCTCCTAAAATGACAAGGGAAAAAAAGCTTGATGACAATATGGGTTTGCAGTACCTGCTCCCATAGCTTTGCCATAGGGAAAAAAGACAAGTGGAGAGTTTCTTATAAGGCGGAATTCACAAAAGGGAAAATACAGAGGAAAAAAGGTCTCACTCCAACGAAATTATCAATTCAGGAGTTCAGATAGTAACAACTGTACAGGAGGAAGGGGGACTCCAACATGGGGATTACTATCTGAGGCTTGTAGCAAGTGCTTTCTGTGGAACTCTCGCATTGCGCTAATAGAAACGGCTTGCTCCAAATGAGCAGTAGTAGGGTGCAGTTCTCATAACAAGCAGCAGAACTTATGATGACACAATCCATTATTTCCAGCTGCGTGCATAGCTCGCATTTTTTAAATGTGAAAATGCAAGCAAAAACAGCTGTAGCAAAGAAAGTATGCTCAAGGACCAAAGATTTAACAGATAAAAATACCCAAGTAGAAAAGAAATAGTAGAATATATAAAGAGTTACTATATTTGTTACACACCAATATACATCAAAGTGCCTGTTGCCTTCTGAAAATTTGAAGTGGAAAAATTTTATGGTTTAATGACTATTTTATCAGGGACTCAAGAAGAACATAAAACAACACATAAGCTTGTGAATGGTGGAGGAGATGCCCTATTTTTTCTTGACAAATACTTGTATAAAATTAACCTTGTTGGTGTGATATTATCCTAGGTACATGTGTATGTGTGTGTATATTATGTGTATATATATACATATTTGTGATATGTGTATATACACACAATACATTGATTATGGTCTAGAAAAATGTAGCATATAGGAAATGTTTAAATACTGTGTGCTTTTATGTTTTCAACAGGATGACATGAGACGTGGGCATATTACAGTGATGAATTAAAACCCACATCTAAAAAAATTAAAGCGAATGAAGGAGGAAAACAATTAATATATTTGATAGGAAGAGCAGAGATTATACATTTTTAGTGAGGTTTTTTTTTTCCTTTTTTTTCTTTTTCTTTTTTTTTCTTTTTTTTTTTTTGTGAGTCATAGAATTCCACAAATGGGAGAATATTTGTTTGGCAGAGCACTCTTTTTTTATACTAAACTGCCATTTTGATAGTTTGAGCCCTTTTACTTTTTGTAATACTTGCATACCTCCATGGTGTATAATCCAGTGGATCATGGATCAGTGATAGTCTGTTTAAATCCCTGACTGCTAAAAAGAATTTCTGGTGATCTGAACACTACTTAATAATATTTAAATGAATTTTTAAATGAATGCATTGTGCATTCCAGGACCACTAGAATTTAGTAAATGTGAAATGACCCTTTTTAAAGAGTATTTGCACGATTACTTAAAATTTATATATGAAATATATATTATATATAAAATTTTATAAATTCATGCCAATATGAAACATCTTTGATCTGTTTGTCACACTGCATTTAAGTATTTAGTACTGTACTTTAAATTCACTCACTTTGCATTCAGTCAGATCCAACTTTATTTTCTGTTTCCCGAGAGACCAGTTACACCTTTGTGAAATGAACTGGCATTACTGTTTCAGTTCAGTGACAGCTAATCCTAAACCCATCCCTTCTCTCAGCCCTCAGTTCCTTTGGACACTGGTCTTTGAAAATGTATTTGTTAAAAACAAATCTAACACCCGAAAACCTTCCCTTTGTATTGTGAAACAGCTACACAATCCCTACCAAGTCTAGTGGATGACTGCTTACTCTGATCGTTCCTGTGAAGAGTCAACCAGATTTTTGCATCAGTTAAAGAGGGATTGGGGAAGAAACTAGCGTCATCCTACTGGCAGTGTAATTTATTTGTTATCTGGGCATCCCTCAGATGCTCAAAGCTGGTTTAATCCATCCGCACTACCTTTCTTGTGCATCTTTCTTTGAAGCCTTAACCGGAACTTGATGGGTTTGCTGTAGCAGCGTCCCTGTGAATTCTGTCCGAGCTGTAACAGCTACTGCACTGCCACTCACTGTTACGTAGGGAACTCTTTCTTCTCCCACGTTGGCTCAGACTCCCTCACTCCAGCCCTGGGTTTGAAAAATTCATTGTAAATTCCCAGGAAATATTCCATTTGCAGATTAAGCCTGATACTTAACTGTCAGCAACCAGAGCTCCGCCTCCTTACCTGTTTGGATGTTTCCTAAAAGAAAACTAAGGGAATGCTCGGGAACAGAGGAGGAGTAGCTGGTGATCTGCCTTCTTCTCATCCTAACTCTTGACCGATGAGTCGTCCACTATTTCAGAAAGAATCTGGAGGTCTCTGGCTCTGCCATAGCAACAACCTGGTGTTATTTTATGACACAGATTTTTGTTTGGAGGGGCCTTCTTGGAAAATACGCTTTTCATTTGTTTTCTCAGATATTTTTTTATGTTCTTTTCTTGCTTACTCTGGGGCTGGTAGCATAGTTGGAAATGCCAACACCTGGCATTCAGATAGAACAGGCTGTACTCAAGACAACCTTCAACATTTACTTTAAGATTTATATAATTTATTTCCCTTTTGTATGTACTATAGTCTTGTGCATGTGTAGTTGAACAAACAGTGGAATATATGTCTCTCTTTGTGGATGTGTGGCCTAAACATTTGAATGTCTGGTGAGCGAGAGCCGTGTGTCATAGGTCAGAGAAAAGGACAGCTCTCAATTCCTGATTAGTGCCTGTGATTTGCTTACCTTTGTGTTTATCTGGTCGAGTGTGCTGTTACTTTAAAGCAGGAAGAAGTTTTTTATCTTCTGGAGTCTCTTCTCACCTGTTCAGCCTGGCATGTCAGGGAACACTTCACCTGTGACAGTGCCCTTTTAACAAGTTGACTTCATTTGCAGTAAAATCTCGTTGCCTCAAGACGTCCTACATCAAGATGGACTTTTCCCTTCCAGAAACGGGATCAAGTGTTTGCTCACTTTCGTATTGGGTGGATTGTTTTAACATGGCTCCAAAATTGCAAGGATGAAAGAATGTCTGTAAGCCAAGCCAAGGAGGAAACGCCAAGAGAAGTGAACATACCGTTTTTTTGCCACCCCTTTCTGTTTGCTGATCGTAGGTTGCCTTATTGTGCGTAAAGTTGTTTTCAATGCAATGCTTGTCAAATAAATATTGTGAACTATTTTGTAAATGAAATGTATTATGTTAAAAGCTGTCAGCAGTTCGAAAATAGGCCTTTTTGTTGTTTGAAGACAGCGTGTGTTAGATGAAACCAAAAAGCCAAAAAAAAAAGAAAAAAGTAATTTCATATATACCACCTGTTGGAATATAGTATTTCTTTATGATCTCTTATAGTATAGCCTTTTCAGCGCTAAGAAAGAATCTCTGTGTAATACTTTGTCGTAATAATGGCTTGCTAACAAAGTACATGGTCAAAGTACAAAGTTGGAAGATGTCAAGTAACTTGGCGAGACTGGCTGCAAATCCTTGCAGAATGGAGGATGCTCTGCCCGCTGGCTGTCTCTCTCTCCGACCTCTCTACAACCATCGCCTGCTCCAAGAGGCCCTGATTGCAGCACGCCGCACCTGGGGTCACTCTTTTGGAATACTTTCACTTTAGTCTGTGTCACAGGCAGAAAAGGAGTTGCTGGAGAATGGACTCTTAAAAACTGACTTATTTGAATCAGCGCTAGAGGGAACAGATTGTGAATTTTGTTTACAGCATCCAATATTTGGATTTTTTTTTTTTTGTAAATAAAAAGAAGTTATTTTTTTCTATTGATTTGTGCGTTGTTTTCCATCTCTGTGCTGGCTAAAGACCATATCTCAATCCAACCTGTGTCCATGAGAAAAGATGAAGCCATCTCTGACTGGCTCAGTAAGCTCCATTAGAATCTAGATAATGGGTGCCAACATTTTGAATCTGGTTGTGAGCTTAGCCGTGTTAAGTGACCCAGTCAGAGCTGTTTTCCAGGATCGGTAGAGGCTCCTGGCTCTGGACTGTAGGTTTGCTGTAGCCCTGAGGGGGCCTTGGTTTTTAGGAGTAGCGTGAGTGTTGTGATTCAGTCATCAACCAGGGATTCAGTCATCCCTGGTTTTATACATATCATCCATCGGAGGCTCTGTAGTGTTATTCAGAGTGTTTGCCTCGGGAGGAAGGGAGTTTTGGAAGAGGCACTAAGTGGAAGGAGGAGCAATCACAGGATCTAATCTGTTGTGCTGTGTATGCATATGCTGGGTGCAAAGATGTTGCCCTTTTGATGAGCATTTCAAGTAGGTAATCTCACCTGTTCAGATTGCCAGGGAGCATCCATTTATTTATTTATTAATTTTTCTTCTTTGTGTCATTTTGGAGACTTTCTCAGCACTAGTAGCATGAGAATTTGGTAAGCCTCAGCTATTATAGGACATCCTTGTGGCGTTTAAAACCGTTGAAAGTTCTGACGTTGGACAGAATACATGCTTGACGCTGCGGCTATGAAAGAGCCATTCCTGGTATTCAAAGCCAGTTTTCTGTCATATACATCATAAAATACACGGTGGTTATTTGGTTTGGGAGTGTTATTTGTGTGTCACTCTCTTCTTCCTTTGTTGCAACCTCTTCATTTTTTTACAACCATCCTTGCATGTCTGTGGTCATCACAGAGTCCTTTTTCAGCCAGGGTTGAATAAGGACAGTATATATTAAGCTCCTCCTGGACTTAGGTACACCCTGCTATTTCTAGTTGAATTACCAGACTGCACCTAGCTAAACCTGGAGAGAAGTAACACACCCTTCTTTTCCTTAGGAATCTTACTACCTTAACATTCAGTGGCTTTAAGAAGAAAAACAAAACACAAGAAATTAATACCCAGAAAGCAAAAACAAGGAAATTAAAATCATAGTTTTAAAATATAAAGTAGAATAAGAACTGTTAAAATCATCAGATACCTAAGAAATTAAACTGTAATTTCCTTCTTAGAACCAAGTTTGAAATAATGTGAATGTCCTGTGGTCTAATAGCAGATACAGTCAAGCAGGAGGCGGGGAGGAGAAATGATTTTAAAATGACAGGGGCTTTCACCAGCAAGGCCCAGGTCTTGGTTTCTAATGCTGTGCTCTAGGCCACCTTTGACAAATGGCTGGATCAAGGGATGGGGCAAGGAATATACCAGAGGAACCTGGATAATCTTACAGTTCCAGAAAGAAAGGGTGTGCCAAAAAACAAAAAACAAAAAAACCCCCACAATGATGCGGGGTGAGGGGCATGTCAAAAGGACACAGGGGCCACCTGAAAGAACTCCAATGGCCAAGCTAGCACAATTTGAGCAAAAAATAAGTCGTATTGGATTATAATGCAAAGTGTAAAATATCCATGCATCCACACAGAAATAGATGATTGCATAAATAAACAAATAAATGGAGGCAAAAAGATAAATTTCCTGTGCAGAATTACAAATAATCCATGTACATACTGCTCACTCCAGGAGGTGGAGTTTAATTCCTTACCTCTTAAGCACGGGCTGGGCATGGAAAATGGTGAGAAAAGAGCAACTGCACCAGTGTAGAGACCTGACAGACCGTCTGAGCCACGGGACCATGGTCCCCATCACCAGTGATAAATCATGAAGATAACAGATAGTTATGGCGTGGTGAAAATGGCAGTTTACCTCTGCAATCTTCCTCCCCAAACCCATAATGTCTAATTATGAGAAGAGCATCGGACAAATTTAAATTGAGGGGCATTCTATAAAATAGCAGACTAGTATTCCTTAAATCATCAAAACAAGGAAAATCTGAAAACTGCTACAGCCAAGAGGAGCCTTAAGGAGACATGACAACAAAATGTCATGTGGTATCTTGGACGGGATCTGGAGCAGAAAAGGACATTAGGTAAAATCTAAGGGAATCTGAATAAAGTAGTGTATTCCTGAAATAATGACATTTTTATATCTGTTTATTAGTTATGGCAAATGTAGCATGCTAATGTAGGATATTAACAGTGGGGAAAGGGGGTGTAGGGTATATGCAAACTCTCTGTACTCTCTTCACAATTTTTCTGTAAATCTAAAACTATTCTCAAATAAAACATTTATTAAAAAGTGAAGACAGTGATTCTTCTTTGCTATTTCTAGGGAAGTGACTCCATTTGTAAAATGAAGAATAGTGAGTTTTATTTTTTTAATGTCTACCATACTTAAAGTGTTAGGAGAGCGTATGAACCAGTAAAAATAAAATGATGTGTTTTACTCCAAAGTTTTAGAGAAGCTTTATCTACAAGTTTTGGAGAAAAGGAAACGGGTTGAAGAGAGCTGAGTTATAGGCAAGTGTTTTTCTGTAGAATAGCAGGAGAAGTTCATATTACCTTAGAGTTTTAAGGAAAGGGAATACTAAATGTAACTACAAACCATTGTGTCGATATCTATAAATGTGGAGTTTTGAAATGAGCAAGAGACTAAAATTTCATTGCCCTAATATACAGAAAGCCCTGGGGAGTTGTTGAGGAACTCTTTGCGAGGGAGTAAATGATATGATTTTTTTCTAAATGCCAGGGGAGCCTAATAGTTCATGGAGTGTTGAAATGAATTATTATTGAATATAAATAACCACTTTCACAATTTACCTGCTTACCTAAGCTCTTCCAGCATATCAGGTTTTCTTAAAGTGAAGGGACAGCTGTTCTTATGTTTACCTTCTCACCTCAATCACTGGCATTAAAAATCATTGAAAAATGCTGTTTTCAAAAATAGATGCCCTTAGTAGTTTTTAAAAGCAGTCATTCCAGCTTTGCTGTTTATGAAGTTAGGACAAGGCCTGTGCTTTCTGCTGAGGGACATGGAACACCCCACCTGCAGGAATTTATGAGTGTGGGGTTAAGTTATTTCTAACCTCCATAATGGAAAGTTCCCTTCAGGATCCCCTTCAGAAACTATTGATTTTCCAGTACAGTGTGTACTTATCAGTAATGCCAAGATTTTGTGGCATCATCTGGCCATGTCATTAGAAAACGGCTGAAACCCTATTCTTTTTTTTTTCTTCTTTTAGCAAAATTCAACATAACGAGCTACACTAGGCACTATGGATAACGCCATTCTGTGCATTAATTCTGAATTGCATAAGGTCTGGAGTATCTTCCTGTATATCTCTGCCAATAAGGTAAAGACGATCATGCTTCATTTGTTCTTTATTTTAATAGGAAATAATAAAAAAGTATTAAAATATCTGCATTTTAGAGTCCAGTTATCAGAGAAAAACAAATTCAATCAGGTTCAAGGCCCAAAGGCTGAATTAGAATTGCCAGATTTTGTAAATAAAAATACACAATGTCCAGTTAAATTTGAAATTCAGAGAAGCCATAATTTTTTTAAGTGTTAAGTATGTCCCATGCAATATTTTGGACATACTTATATTGAAAACTTATCTGTATTTATCTGAGATTCAGATTTAACTGGGAGTCCTGTATTTTATCAGGTAACCCTATAACCTATATGGGAGTACAAAATAAGGCTGAAAAAGTTTCCTAGTATACAGTTAGAGTCCAGAACACTTTATAACTTGTTAATATCTAACTTCAGGTACCATGAAACACTCACTGCATTCACAGAGAGTATGTGTAGCAGCAAACCCTTTGAAACATGGTTCATTCATTAAACATTTGCTGAATGCCTTTTATGTGTTTAGCCTGTGCTAGACTCTGAGACCCAAAAGAAGTGAAAGGACTGGTCCATTGACCTTTAGAAGGCTAGGTTCAACTTACAAGTAGAACTTACTTGCTGAAATTTAATTTTTTCAGCTACCCTGGGGTTAATTACTCACGAGGCTTAGCTCTGCATGGGGTACCATACAGAGCCCTGTGGACTAATGGAGAGTCTGGATGAGGGTAGTAGCCCTTGAAATGTGCCTTCTTGGGAGCTTTCAGAGGCAGGTCTCCCCACAGGTAGCCCCTGTGTGGACAGGCACTAGCCATTTGCTTGTTTGGGCAGGAAAGGATAAAAAGTAGGTGTTTTGCAATTTCTGTAGAGGGAAGCAAAAATTCTCCCTAAGCTTCTGGACACTTGCGTCCTCTTTTCAAAACCACTGTGAAAATCTTTGGGGCTTAACTAGAATGCACCTTGAAATTTTATTGCCCTATAATCCTGTTTGCTGCAGCACATTAAAATTCCCTTGAATGTTTCTTATGTAACCGTGTCTGGTTAACTGTCATCTTGAAGTTATTACAGCTTAGTCTTTGCTGCTTTTTTTTTCTCCAGAGCTGTGAAAGTCCTTTTCTCAGATGCTTCTAACGCACCAAACGCACCACGCACCCCAGACCTTACCCCCCTCCCAATTTGTGTAGCACCGGTTGTGTTGTCAGTCTGGGTATTTGTTTTGTCAGGGTAGAGATCTTATTTAAGGAACATTTCTAACTGTCATTGGTTATTTATGTACTCCCCTGGCCTGCATTGGGTATGAGAAATCCACAGCTTTCACCATCATCAAAACATTTAATAAATACTTTCTCATGCCCTTGGCTTGATGCTCTGTGAAGAGTTACAAAGGGTTGTACAAAGCTGGCTCCTTTCACTAGCAGTCTTAATTGAAAAGTGAAACAGGGATATGAACAAACAAATAAAACACAAAGCAGCAGTGAATTTGCCAAACTATGAGTGGCCAAGCTCGTTCCCACTTTAGAGCATCTGCTGGTTGTTCCAGCTCCTTGGAAAGCTCTTTCTCCAGATTTTTGCATCTCTTGTACCCTCACTTTATTATTATTATTATTATTACCATCATCAGTTATTGAAATGTTAGTTTCTCAGAGAGAGCCTCCTACTTAAAATAGTTTCCCTCTAGCATTCTTACCAAGTTACTCTAAGCCTTTATCCTAATTTTAGATGCATATTATCAGTACATCTGTCTCTACCTGAAATTGTATTATAAATGGATTTATTTCTTGATTTATGGTTTATTTGTCACCATAGAATGAAGTTCCATAAAGGCCAAGAACTTTGTCTAATTTACCACCACGTTCTTAGGGTCCGAAGTAACGCCTACTATGCAGGATATGCTTGTTAAATTTTGGTGAGTGAATGAATGACCAAATCCCATTTGGCTGAGGATGAGAGGTGCAGCGAAATTATCTATTGGGGAAGGTGTTAAAGAAGATGTAAGAAGGGGTCCAGAGGAAGGGGTCCTCATGGAAGGGGTCCAGAGGAGACCCGGGTGGAAAAATTCTAGTCTTGAGGTAGGAATGGAGCACCAAACGATAGGAAAGAGATGGTGTCTGTGGGGATGTTTAGGGCAGGAGTCTTCAAACCTCTTCTTGGTTCCTGTGATCAAGCAGTTGAGAACAGTGGGCCAGCTTGTGTGGACAGCATTTATGTGGCCTGGTGCTTAGGACAATAGTGACAGGAAGCCCATCTTCTAGTGCCCATGGGTCTGTTCTCTTTGTTCCCAAATCAAACCTTATCTGGCAGCCCGGTAAACTGAGGACATCAGTTGTCCTGGGCCGTGACTAGTCTCTTTTTCATCACCTGCTACATCTCTCAGAACTCAGGAATCCCTGAGAGAAGTTTTCCAGACAATGAGTACAGAGACTGAGGTCTGTCTCCTATTTGAAGTAAGGGTAGGGGCCAATGTATAAAGGGAAGCGTGTTCATTAGCCCTTTCAGCTGATGAGACTGTTGGCGTTTCCACTGGCATCTTCAGCTGGTCAAGCCTCACGGAACAAACAGTCCTGTCCTGGGGCATTATACGTGTCATGACCATTTGTTGTTGACGTTTCAGGAGTGTCCCAGTTGCAGAATGCTGTTGTGTTGTCAGACCCCGTGCCTGCCGCGTTGTTGCATATGGTCACGGTGAGGCTTCTGGTTTCAGGTGAGGTTTATAGAACCTCACCTAAAATGAGAAGCCTTGCCAAAGATGTTGAAGATCTGGTGCAATAAGGATCCCGGACTTCAAGAAATCATTTAAAAATTAGTTTCAGACTTTCATTATTGTCACTTGTATTCATTAAAACCAACTTGAACTCTCTCCATCTCGTCCTAAGTCCCAAACCACTTAAGCCATGGCGATTTTCATGAGAAGGGATGTTGGGAGGGAAATTGGTCGAGAGAAGTGAAACAGCATGATATAAAAAGTACTGAGCATTTCATATAAAGCTCCATTATAAAGCAGGTAGGCATGGGGCTTCTGAATCAACTCAAGGTTTGAAGAGCCAGTTGAGGAAATCTCTAAAAGATGGGCATATAAAGAGATAGTTTTTCCTCATTTCCATGAAAGGACAACTTTGACAGTATGTGCATGCCAGGATTCTGACTCCCAACTCCATGAGAAGTCTTCCACTGCTCTGGCTCCCCGTCCTGTGTGTGTGTGTGTGTGTGAGTGTGTGTGTGTGTGTGTGTGTGTGTGAGAGAGAGAGAGAGAGAGAGAGAGAGAGAGATCTTTCCAGGCCATTTGGAGGGAGGACGTGACGTTTGTTGAGTTCTTCCTTGGGGTCAGGATGCTTAGCACTTGACATACATCATCTATCATCTTGTTAATAGCTAATAGTACCAATATTTTCACCACTTTACTGAGTAAGAAATGGAATTTAGGAGGGATTGAGTTCTAGCTCTCCAGCTGGAAGGGAGAAGAGGGAGGATTCCAGGGCGAGTCTTGAACTTCACGTTCTTTGCTCTGTCCTAACCTCTCCACCCGCTCCTACCTCTCACCCTTGGCTGTGGATGGTCAGTGCTGCAGTTTCTCTCCATCCTCTGACCTTAAGAGCAGGAGAAAGAATGCGCGGCACAACCCAGCTGAGTTAGCGTGAACCCTAAGAAAAAGTGGTTCTACGATGTGAACATCTGTGAACAGACGTGCCTGTTCTACGATAGCAGGCCTTACAGACAGTGTATAATATCAGTAGTACATGTTCAATTTGATTAAATATGTTTTCCATTTAATCATCAAAATAATCCTGAGAATTAGTTTAAAGGGTATTATGATAATCTCACTTTTAAGGTAAAAAAAAATGAGACCCAGAGAGACAGAGCTTGTATATAAGACATAAAGGCCTTTAGAACTTGTTCAGTGATTACCCAGAGGGAGACTATTTCTGCTTGAGCCACACAAGGCAAATTGGTATCCAGGTCCTTCTACCCCCTCTATCAACCATCTTTCCAAATGGCAGGTGCATCATAGCAACACAGCAGGTAGAAGATTCAGGAAGAGCATCTGAGCTTTTCTTATACGATGAGATCACGTAAATTGCCTATTGTGAGTGGATTACCTGACAAAAAATAAGCATGATTTAAATTTTTAGTTTGCACTCAGAATTCAGCAAACTACTTCAGTGCTGTCAAAGCTGTTTTCCGTATGTCCTATTACAGAGAATGGGCCACTTAATCTTTAAAAAGTGATCAATTAGCCTGGCTTACATCACGTCTTACTGACAGTGCTTGCTACCAGCTGGCTGCTTTTGAATCTGGGTTTTTTTTTTTTTTCTTCTTCTTCTTATTTTGAAGAAAATGTCTGAAAGGAAAGGTAAAGAGTGTAATGAGGCATGCTAACCTCCGACAAAACTCTGAATACATTTCTATAATTCCTGAAATGTTCATTAGTTTTCTTGTGCTGCAGGCTGATCACACCTGTTTACTTTTGCCGCCCGAAACGTTCCTTAGCATTTTTCTCCTAGTCTGCGGTGTCTGCCTAATGATGTCACAAGCCTTTCTCAATACACAATGTCAACAGGATTCTTTGTCACTTGGTAAATAGTCGAGGGTGATTGGGGGCGAAGGGCAAGACCAGAGCTGAGGACCTGGATTCTAGTTCTGTACTAGTACTAGTTGATGTATTTCTAAGATGACACTTAAGGAAACCCATTCATGTGATTTTTATTTAGCCTCGAGTGATGCAAGAACATCTATAATTTTTACATAGTGTTTCTGAAGCACAGCTCTGCTCAGAACCCCTGCTTTGCAGATGCCAATAGTGCCCAATCTATGTCACTTAGCCTAGACTTTCTAGAAAGCAGAGCCTGAGGCAGTGATTATGATCCTGAGGGTTTATTTGCCAGATGCAACGACAGGATGCTGAGGTAAGGAACAGGTGTAATTTGTTGCAACCCAGTGTGTCACCATGCTGGCTACTGCATCACAGGGTTTCACAAAGCAACACAATAGCTAATTCAGCAAGCTTGTTCAAACAGCAGGAGAGAATCCTCCAGAAAGTTTGAAAGGAGGCATTGTACCTTGGAGTAGTACATAGGGGAGAGAAAGGAAGGGAAATTTATCTCCTTGTCCTCCTTTTCCTACTGGTCAAGTTTTAGCCCTTGGGGAACTACCTCTTCTACATTTCCAGTTGTCTGTCTGGCCCCTGAGTGGCTGTTCAGGAGAATAGGTCTCCTGTCCTACAGGGGGTGCTTCAGCCAATTCCAAAGGTAGAGTGGATTGGGCAACAGGTGGGGTGCTGACTCAGAAAGAGAGGGAGAAGGTGGTCAGGGTTTGTATTTGACCATGCAATATCGTCACAGGAGTAGGGAAGAGACCACTGAGGGATTATTTCAGTATGTCAAGAAAATAGAGTTGAATTTAAAGAGAAAGTGGAAAATTGCAGGAGGATAGGAGCCATGCAGGAAAGAAAAATCAAGGAAAGAAAAATTAGTGTTGAACGTTATTGATTGGCACTTGACATCTCTTCCCATCTTCCTGTATTCTCCCCTCTATCCCAGGAATTGGAAGACAAAAAATTCCATTTACCAGACTCCCTTGCAACTCGGGCTGTGGTTTTGCCAGTAGGAGGCAGTTGCATGAAATGTGGCAGAAAGGCCTTTCTTATGTCACTGTGATACCAAGGTCCTGGAGCTGTGTGTATTGGTGACAACAGTAGTTTTCTGGAACTCTAGATTGAAGCTATGGCTGTGTGATTTTATTTTATTTTATTTTATTATTATTATTTTTGCGGTACGTGGGCCTCTCACTGCTGTGGCCTCTACCTTTGTGGAGCACAGGCTCCGGACGCGCAGGCTCAGCGGCCATGGCTCACAGGCCCAGCCGCTCCGCGGCCTGTGGGATCTTCCCGGACTGGGGCACGAACCCGCGTCCCCTGCATCGGCAGGCGGACTCTCAACCACTGCGCCACCAGGGAAGCCCCATGGCTGTGTTATTTTAAAACCAAGAGTCCAGTAGGGCCCTCTGCCTTCCCTTCTCTCAAACCTTCCAAAGATTTTGTATGTACCCTCTTTCTGCATTTAAACCCTTTATGAGTGAGATGTCTGGAGCAGTTTCTGCTTTTTGTAATGCAACCAGACAGAAGCATTGAGAGCAAAGTAGGCTTTGTGGGAGCCTGATGCCCGGAGCCTCACTTTCTGCTCCTCATCTCCAGCCATCATCAGCCCCGGGACGGGAAGGGCCAGCAATGGCAAGGTTGCAGGGCTGAAAGGGCTCAGAAGATGGGGTCAAACTTTCAGGATAGAATTCTGGTCCCACCGCTTACAGCATATTTAACTTTAGACAAGGTACTTAACCTCTTTGGATTTTTGTTTCCTCAATGTAAAAATGAACTAGTAGTAAATAACTCTAAATAACTTAGGTCGTTGCTATACCGACTTAATGAGATAATGGGTATAACATTTCTTTTAACAGCTGTAATATGTTTTAAATCTGAAAACTTTAAAACATCAGTACTTCAAGTAATTCATGTTGTAGATTGTCACCAAGACTAGAATGAACCTGCCCAAACGGTTCCAGACCCCAAGAGCTGTTTGCTCAACACTGCACCCCCAGTTGCTAATACAGAGCTTAATGAATGTTTATGGAATGAATGATTGACAGGTACTGGGCAGCTTATATGCAGACTATGAATTGCAGGTGGGGAAGTAAGAATAGACCAGTGTTTGGTTTTACTCGTGAGTGGCCAACCCTCTGCTCTCTAGGGTGTGTGGAAAGCATTTAAGGGACTCATTGATTAAGTCTCGCCCCCTTTTGGTTGGTGACCTAATCAAGTGTTTGGGGTTGTCAGTGCATTTTCTTCAATATGTGTTTTTTTTAAATAAAGTTATTTATTTTATTTTTGGCTGCATTGGGTCTTCGTTGCTGCACACAGGCTTTCTTTAGTTGCAGCGAGCGGGGGCTACTCTTTGTTGTGGTGCGCGGGCTTCTCATTGCGGTGCTTATCTTGTGGCAGAGCACGGGCTCTGGGTGCATGGGCTTCAGTAGTTGTGGCACGTGGGCTCAGTAGTTGTGCCTTGCGGGCTGTAGAGCACACGCTCTGTAGTTGTGACGCACGGGCTTAGTTGCTCCACGGCATGTGGGATATTCCCAGACCAGGGCTCAAACCCATGTGCCCTGCATTGGCAGGTGGGTTTTTAACCACTGTGCCACCAGGGAAGTCCTTCAATACATGTTTGAAGTACTCAATATGTAGTTTTCTTACCAAATTTTACTGATGCAAGGGAGATCTGATTGTCAGGAACCTGTGGAGGATGTATGAATGTATGCCTGTTTTTCTCACTTGTCTGTCTTATAAAGTGGTACCACAGAGAGTCTCAGTTTCCCATGTATCAGGATCTCCTCAGGACCTTGTTACAGAACTCGCTTTCCTTGCACATCTCTATTTCTAACCAGCTCTGTGGGTGATTTTGAGGCACAGAGAAGTGTGGGAACCACTGGTATGGTGACTTCACACATTTTGTCTAGTGAGAAAACATTTTTGCATGACCACCTTACACTTGTGTAACAAACAATATATTACATATATTTTGATTTGCATTACACAAGAGCATTAAGAATTATAGTATGACTCCCAATTTACATAAGAGGAAAATGATGAACCCCATCTTCTTACTCCAAAATACACTGGTATTTCTGTTGTGCATCTAGTTCTGTAATTTCAGTACAGCCTTTGTCATTAATCAGCTTTGTTATTTGCTTCTCTACACCTCAGCTGCCCCTCTTACAAATAACTTGAGGGTGGGCTGGGATGGAGGAGTGGGAAGCTGGGAGCCTGAGATTGGATGGGGAATGGGCTAGTTTTTTGACTTGATCTTGACTGAAAGAATAACGTTAACAGGCAGGACATGTATTTTTGACTCGTCTCTCAAATTTAAAAATGTAATTCTTCCTTTTTCTATAACAACAATAGCAACAGAAATTGGTGGTTAACATTAGTTGAGCACTCATTTCAGGGCAGGCATGGTGCTGAGAACTTTACATCCTTCGTTGACTCCTCAAAACAACCTATGAGTCAGACATCATTATTGGCACCATTTTCAGGAGTAGAAACTGAAAGAAGCTCAGTAGTTACCTAAAGATACAGACTGTAAGTGGGAGAGCAGTGGGCCAACTCCAGAGGATTTAACCCCCATGGTGGCTTGCAAGGTGGTAATCCTGACCAATGCACAGTGCCTCCAGGAAGTATCACTGAGTACAAGCAACTAGGTGGAGCTCATTATGGGGACTTTCTGGGACCCAATCGAATTTATTAAAAAGAGAAATGCTTCATGAATTGCTGTATTTTAACTGATATTTGAAACAAATTACTTGCATGGCTGATACCAAAGTAGAGAAAATTTTACCTAAAATTTCCAAGGCCTCCTTCTATTCCAAAAGTCCCTGTTGTTTGCTAAATGATTAAAAAAAGAAAAAGATTAAGTAAATACCATACTTCCTCAAACCTTAGCACTTTTCATCTGTTCCTGACTAGTGTGCTGTCTAATCACTTGGAACTTCAGAGCTATTATCTAAACAGTTCACATTCTGACTCCAGGAGTTTTCAAAGTTGGGTTAGCATGATAACCTTTCTGGAGCAGGGAAAAAATCTTAGAATTTCTATTTTTAAATTTCACAATTTGTATGGAAACACAAAAGACCCCGAATAGCCAGAGCAATCTTGAGAAAGAAAAACGGAGCCGAAGGAATCAGGCTCTCTAACTTCAAACTATACTGCAAAGCTATAGTAATCAAGAGAGTATGGTACTGGCCCCAAAACAGAAATATAGATCAATGGAACAGGATAGAAAGCCCAGAGATAAACCCATGCACATATGGTCACCTTATTTTTGATAAAGGAGGCAAGAATATACAATGGAGAAAAGACAGCCTCTTCAATAAGTGGTGCTGGGAAAACTGGACAGCTTCATGTCAAAGAATGAAATTAGAACACTTCCTAACACCATACACAAAAATAAACTGAAAATGGATTAAAGGCCTAAATGTAAGGCCAGACACTATAAAAG